>NC_133622.1:111327352-111482352 GCF_048593235.1 Sminthopsis crassicaudata
GCTGAAAGGTAGCATAAATAATGAAGCCATATCAATATTAAACATATATGCACCAAGTGGCATAGCATCTAACTTTCTAAAGGAAAAGTTAAGAGAATTGCAAGAAGAAATAGACAGTAAAACTATAATAGTGGGAGATCTCAACCTTGCACTCTCAGATTTAGACAAATCAAACCACAAAACAAACAAGAAAGAAATTAAAAAAGTAAATAGAACATTAAAAAAACTAGGTATGATAGACCTTTGGAGAAAACTGAATGGCAATAGAAAGGAATACACTTTCGTCTCAGCAGTTCATGGATCCTATACAAAAATTGACCATATATTAAGACATAAAGATCTTAAAATTAAATGTAGGAAGGCAGAAATAATAAATGCCTTCTTCTCAGATCACAATGCAATAAAAGCTACATTCAGTAAAATGTTAGGGGTAAATAGACCAAAAAGTAATTGGAAACTGAATAATCTCATCTTAAAGAATGACTGGGTGAAAGAGCAAATTATAGAAACAATTAACAATTTCACCCAAGATAATGACAATGATGAGACATCATATCAAAATCTTTGGGATGCAGCTAAAGCGGTAATAAGGGGAAATTTTATATCTTTAGAGGCTTATTTGAAGAAAATTGAGAAAGAGAAGATTAACGAATTGGGCTTACAACTTAAAAGGCTAGAAAAAGACCAAATTATAAACCCCCAACCAAAAATTAAACTTGAAATACAAAAAGTAAAAGGAGAAATCAATAAAATTGAAAGTAAAAAAACTATTGAATTAATAAATAAAACCAAGATTTGGTTTTATGAAAAAGCCAATAAAATAGATAAACCTTTCGTAAATTTGATCAAAAAAAAAGAAAGAGGAAAATCAAATTGTTATTCTTACAAATGAAATGGGGGATCTTTCCACCAATGAAGAGGAAATTAGAGAAATAATAAGGAGTTACTTTGCCCAACTTTATGCCAATAAATTTGATAACTTAAGTGAAATGGATGACTTCCTCCAAAAATATAGGCTCCCTAGATTAACAGAGGAGGAGATAAATTGCTTAAATAGTCCCATTTCAGAAAAAGAAATAGAACAAGCTATTAATCAACTCCCCAGGAAAAAATCCCCAGGACCAGATGGATTCACATGTGAATTCTACCAAACATTTAAAGAACAATTAGCCCCAATGTTATATAAATTATTTGAAAAAATAGGGGATGAAGGAGTCCTACCAAACTCCTTTTATGACACAGACATGGTACTGATACCTAAACCAGGTAGATCGAAAACTGAGAAAGAAAATTACAGACCAATCTCCTTAATGAATATTGATGCTAAAATCTTAAATAAGATATTAGCAAAAAGACTTCAGAAAATCATCTCCAAGATAATACACTATGATCAAGTAGGATTTATTCCAGGAATGCAGGGCTGGTTTAATATTAGGAAAACTATTAATATAATTGACCACATTAATAATCAAATTAATAAGAACCATATTATCATCTCAATAGATGCAGAAAAAGCATTTGACAAAATCCAACATCCATTCCTACTAAAAACTCTTGAGAGTATAGGAATAAAGGGACTATTCCTTAGAATAATCAGGAGCATATATTTAAGACCTTCAGTAAGCATAATATGCAATAGAAATAAACTGCACCCTTTCCCAGTAAGATCAGGAGTGAAACAAGGTTGCCCACTATCACCATTACTATTCAATATAGTACTAGAAATGCTAGCCTCGGCAATAAGAGCCGAGAAAGAGATTCAAGGAATTAGAGTAGGAAATGAGGAAATTAAACTATCACTTTTTGCAGATGACATGATGGTATACTTAGAGAACCCCAAAGACTCTGCTAAAAAGCTACTAGAAATAATTCAAAATTTCAGCAAAGTGGCAGGATACAAAATAAATCCACATAAATCCTCGGCATTTTTATATATCACTAACAAAATGCAACAGCAAGAGATACAAAGAGAAATTCCATTCCAAACAAATGTTGAGAGTATAAAGTATTTGGGAATCCATCTACCAAAGAAAAGTCAGAAATTATATGAGAAAAATTACAAAACACTTGCCACAAAAATAAAATCAGATTTAAATAATTGGAAAGACATTCAGTGCTCTTGGATAGGCCGAGCGAATATAATAAAGATGACAATACTCCCCAAACTAATCTATTTATTTAGTGCTATACCAATCAGACTCCCAAGAAACTATTTTAATGACCTAGAAAAAATAACAACAAAATTCATATGGAAGAATAAAAGGTCGAGAATTGCAAGGGAACTAATGAAAAAAAAACTCAGAGGAAGGTGGTCTAAGTGTACCTGATCTAAAGCTATATTATATAGCAGCACTCACCAAAACCATTTGGTAGTGGCTAAGAAATAGAACGGTAGATCAGTGGAACAGATTAGATACAAAGGACAAAAAAGGGTACATCTATAGCAATCGAATCTTTGACAAACCCAAAGATTCCAACATTAGGGATAAAAATTCATTATTCGGAAAAAACTGTTGGGAAAACTGGAAATTAGTATGGCAGAAATTAGATATGGATCCACACTTAACACCATATACCAAGATAAGATCAAAATGGATACATGATTTAGGCATAAAGAGGGAGATAATAAATAGATTAGAGGAACAGAGGATAATCTACCTCTCAGACTTATGGAGGAGGAAGGAATTTATGACCAGAGGAGAACTAGAGATCATTATTGATCACAAAATAGAAAATTTTGATTATATCAAACTAAAAAGTTTCTGTACAAATAATAACTAATGCAAACAAGATTAGAATGGAAGTAACAAATTGGGAAAATATTTTTAAAAACAAAGGTTCTGACAAAGGTCTCATTTCCAAAATATATAGAGAACTGACCCTAATTTATAAGAAACCGAACCATTCTCCAATTGAGAAATGGTCAAAGGATATGAACAGACAATTCTCAGAGGAAGAAATTGAAACTATATCCACTCACATGAAAGAGTGTTCCAAATCACTACTGATCAGAGAAATGCAAATTAAGACCACTCTGAGATACCACTACACACCTGTCAGATTGGCTAAGATGACAGGAACAAATAATGATGAATGTTGGAGGGGCTGTGGGAAAACTGGGACACTGATGCATTGTTGGTGGAGTTGTGATAGAATCCAACCATTCTGGAGAGCAATCTGGAATTATGCCCAAAAAGTTATCAAAATGTGCATACCCTTTGACCCAGCCATACTACTACTGGTCTTATATCCCAAAGAAATACTAAAGAAGGCAAATGTGCCAAAATGTTTGTGGCAGCCCTTTTCATAGTGGCTAGAAGCTGGCTGATGAATGGATGTCCATCAATTCGAGAATGTTTGGGTAAATTATGGTATATGAATGTTATGAAATATTATTGTTCTTTAAGAAATGACCAACAGGAGAAATACAAAGAGGCTTGGAGAGACTTACATCAACTGATGATAAGTGAAACGAGCAGAACCAGAAGATCATAATACACTTCAACAATGATACTGTATGAGGATGTATTCTGATGGAAGTGGATATCTTCAACATAGAGAAGAGCTAATCGAATTCCAATTGATCAATGATGGACAAAATCAGCTACATCCAGAAAAGGAACACTGGGAAATGAGTGTAAACTGTTATTTTTACCTTCTGAATCCAATTCTTCCTGTGCAACAAGAAATTCCGTTCTACACACATATATTGTATCTAGAATATATTGTAATATATTTAACATGTATAAAACTGCCTGCCATCTGGGGGAGGCGGTTGGTGGAGGAAGGGAAAAATCTGAACAGAAGTAAATGCAAGGGATAATGTTGTAAAAAATTACCCATGTATATGTACTGTCAAAAAAAAAGTTGTAATTATCAAATAAAATAAAATAAATAGATTGAAAAGAAACTATTAAAGCCAATGAAATCAAAATAAATAAATAAATAAAACATAAGCAGATAGCAGACTGGATTAAAAGTCAGAATCCTAAAATATGTTGTTTACAAGAAACACATTTAAAGCAGAGTGATACATATAGACTAAAGGTAAATGGATGGAGCAGAATCTATTATACTTCAGGTGAAGTAAAAAAAAATAATAATAATCAGGGTAGCCATACTGATCTCAAATCAAGTAAAAGCAAAAGCTGATCTAATGAAAAGACATAAGAAAGGAAATTATATCTTGCTAAAGCGTACCGTAGATAATGCAGTCACATGAATATTAAACATATATGCACTATACCACTGTATAGCATCTAAATTCCTAAAGGAGAAGTTAAGAGAGTTGCAAGAAGAAATAGAAAGGAAAACTATAATAATGGGAGATCCAAACCTTGCTTTCTCAGAACTATATAAATCAAACCACAAAATAAATAAGAAAGAACTTAAAGAGGTAAATAGAATACTAGAAAAAAACCAGATATGATAGGTCTTTTAGAAAATTGAATGAAGACAGGAAAGAGTATACTTTCTTCTTGCCAGTTCATGGAACATATACAAAAAACTGACCATATATTGGGACATAAAGACCTGAAAATCATATGGTGAAAGGCAGAAATAGTAAATGCTTCTTTTTCTCAGATCATGATACAATAAAATTATATTCAATAAAGGGCCAGGGGAAAATAGACCAAAAAGAAATTGGAAACTAAATAACCTCTTCTTAAAGAAGGAATGGGTGAAACAGCAAGTAAAATAGACACAATCAATAATTTCATCAGACAGAATGACAAAAATGAGGTAACATGCAAAAATTTGTGGGATGTAGCCAAAGTGGTAATAAGGGTAATTTTATATCACTAGAGGCTTACTTGCATAAAATAGAGAAAGAGAAGATCAATAAATTGGGTTGGCAACAACAACAACAACAACAAAAAAGTTAGAAGAAGAACAAATCAAAACCCCTCAATCACATACCAAACTTGAAATTCTTTTTTTTTTATTATATATATATTTTTTATAATATTATCCCTTGTATTCATTTTTCCAAATTATCCCCCCCTCCCTCTATTCCCTCCCCCCGATGACAGGCAATCCCATACATTTTACATGTGTTACAATATAGTCTAGGTACAATACATGTGTGTGAATATCATTTTCTTGTTGCACAATAAACATTAGAATCCGAAGGTATATGCAACCTGGGCAGACAGATATTAGTGCTAACAATTAACATTCACTTCCCAGTGTTTCTTCTCTGGGTGTAGCTACCTCTGTCCATCATTGATCAACTGGAAGTGAGTTCTTTATGTTGAAGATTTCCACTTCCATCAGAATACATCCTCATACAGTATTATTGTTGAAGTGTACAGTGATCTTCTGGTTCTGCTCATTTCACTCAGCATCAGTTGATTTAAGTCTCTCCAGGCCTCTCTATTCCTCCTGCAAACTTGAAATTCTAAAAATAAAAGGCGAGATCAATAAAATTGAAACTTAAAAACTATCGAATTAGTAAATAAAATTAAGAGTTAAAAATAAAATTAAATTATGGTTATTTTGATGAGAAAAAGGAAAGAGGAAAATCAAATTGTTAGTCTTAAAAATGAAAAGGAAGAACACTCCACTAATTAAAAGGAAACTAGAGCAATTATAAGGAGATACTTTGCCCAATTTTTATGCAATAAATTTGAGAACCTAAGTGAAATGGAGGAATACCTACAAAAATACCGATTGCTCAGATTAACACAGGACGAAGAAAATTGGTTTAACAGTCTCGTTTTAGAACGAGAAATAGAACAAGCTATTAATCAACTCCCCAAGAAAAAATCCCCAGGAACACATGGTTTTACATGTGAATTCTACCAAACATTTAAAGAACAATTAACTTGTATATTATAGAAACTATTTGAAAAAGTAGGGAATGAAGGAATCCTACAAAATTCCTTTTATGACATAGACATAGTACTAATACCTGAACCAGATAGGATGAAAACAGAGAAAGAAAATTATAGACCAATCTCCCTTATGAATATTGATGTAAAATCTTAAATAAAATAGTAGCAAAGAGATTGCAGAAAAGTATCCCCAGGATAATGCACCATTACCAAGTAGGATGTATACCAGGAATGCAGGGCTGGTTCAATATTAAGAAAATTATTAGCATAATTTACTATATTAATAACTAAATTAACAAAAACCATATGATTATCTCAATAGATGCAGAAAACGCATTTTATAAAATCCAGCATCCATTCCTATTAAAAAACATTACAGAGTACAGGAATAAGTGATTTTTTTTCTTAAAATACTCAGTAGCATCTATTTAAAGCCATTAGCAAGCATCATATGTAATGGAGATAAACTGGAACCATTCCCAATAAGATCAGGAATGACACAATGTTGCCCACTATCACCATTGATATTCAATATTATATTAGAAATGCTAGCATTGGCAATAAGAGAAGAAAAATAGATTAAAGGAATTAGAGTAGGTAATGAGGAAAACAAATTATCATTCTTTGCAGATGATATGATGAGAATTAACTAAAAAGCTATTAGGAATAATCCACAACTTTAGCAAAGTTGCAGGATACAAAATAAATCCACATAAATCATCAGCATTCTTAAACATCATTAGCAAAATCCAACAGCAAGAGATACAAAGCAAAATTTCATTTAAAATAACTGTTGATAATATAAAATAGTTGGCAATTTATCTGCAAAGGGTAAGCCAGGAATTATATAAGCAAAACTAGAAAACATTTTTCAAACAAATAAATTTAGTTGTAAGCAACTGGAAAAAAAAAAGTGTTCTTAGATAGGTCTAACCAATATAACATAAATGACAATACTCCCTAAACTAATCTATTTATTTAGTGCTATACCAATCAAACTCCCAAGAAACTATCTTTCTGAACTAGAAAAAATAACAACAAAATTCATCTCAAAGAACAAAAGGGCAAGCATTTCAAAGAATTAATGAAGAGAAAAGCAAATGATGGTTGCCTAGTTGTACCAGATCTAAAACTATATTATAAAGCAGTGGTCATCAAAGCCATTTGGGGGGCAGCTAGGTGGCGCAGTGGATAGAGAATCAGCCTTGAATTCAGGAGGACCAGAGTTCAAATCTGATCTCAGACACTTAACACTTCCTAGCTGTGTGACCTTGGGCATATCCTCAGCCTCAGGGAAAAAAAAAAAAAAGAAATAGACTCATTGGTCATCGGAATAGGTTAGGTTCATGAACAAAATAGTCAATGACTATAACAATCTAGCATTTGACAAACCCAAAGGTCCCACCTTTTGGGATAAGAATTCACTATTTGACAAAAACTGTTGGGAAACTTGGAAACTAGTATGACATAAAATAGGCATAAAACAACACCCAATACCACATACTAAGATAAGGATGAAATGGGTTCATGATCTAGACATAAAGAATGATATTAGAAATTAGAAGAACATAGGATAGTTTATCTCTCAGGCCTGTGCAGGAGGAAGTAATATGTGACCAAAGAATAACTAGAGAGATCATAAAATAGATAACTTTTATTATATAAAGTTAAAAAGGTTTTGTACAAACAAAACTAATGCAGATAAAATTACAAGGGAAGCAATAAATTGAAAAAAAAAAAAAAAAAAAAACTTTTACATCCAAA
Source organism: Sminthopsis crassicaudata (assembly GCF_048593235.1). Lineage (NCBI taxonomy): Eukaryota > Metazoa > Chordata > Mammalia > Dasyuromorphia > Dasyuridae > Sminthopsis > Sminthopsis crassicaudata. The sequence continues at coordinate 111,334,954 of NC_133622.1, forward strand.
GGATTTAATAATGACTTATTTCTAAAATACTTAGGGAATTGACTCAAATTTATAATAGTTTAACCCATTCTCCTATTGATAAATGGTAAAAGGATATGAACAATTTTCAGATGAAGAAACTGAAACTATTTGTAGCAACATGAAAAGGTGCTCTAAATCACTATTGATCAGAGAATAACAAATTAAGACAAGTCTGAGATACCACTGTACCCATCTTAGGTTGGCTAAGATGACAGGAAAAGGTAATGCAAATGTTGGAAGAGATGTGGTAAAACTGGGATACTGATGCATTGTTGGTTGGTCCCGTGAATGGATCTTACCATTCTGGAGACCCATTGGAACTATGCTCAGAAACTGTATATACTCTTTGATTCAGCAGTATTTCTACTGGGATTACATACCAAAGATATTCTAAAATAGGTAAAGGAACTAACATGTACAAATATGTTTGTGGCAGTCTCTTTGTTTTTTATCACTATAAGGGAAACTGGAAACTGAGTGGATGTCCATTAATTGGAAAATGGCTGAATAAATTATGGTATATGAATGCTATGGCATACTATTGTTCTGTAAGAATCGACCAGCAGGACTTCTGGACAAGATGATGGAGAGGTGGCATATATCTGCTTAAGCTCTGTGTTTTCTCTCAGAACTTATTTCATGACAAGCCTCACAATTAATGCTTGACTGGAAAAAAACCCACAAATTATTACCAACAAAAGAAATCCTGAAATTCTCCAGAAAAGGTCTGTTTTTGCCTAGGGGTGGGGATGAACAGATTGGGCACAGGATGAGGGCAAGCAGGAGAGCTTGGAAGGCAGCTCACAGTGTGAAGACCAGAGCGGGGAGGGGTGCAATCTCTGCTTTTTCTACAGAATGACCTTTTTTATTGTCTTGGTAGCAAGCCAGGATCAGCAGAGAAGCTATAAACACTGGAGGTAAAGAATAAAATCCCCAAAAGCTAGTGTGTCTCAGGACCTGGCCATCCCCACCCCCATCCACACCCTAAATGACTCAGTACATTCTTAAACCCTTAGAGGCCAGACACAGCCTGTCTGGTTAGTGCCTCGCTGTTGTCCCCCTCAGTCTGTAGAGAAAGCCCAGTAACACCTTCCAGTCCCATTCTCCCCTCCCCAAAAAGCAGACCATTTGTTTTTCTTCTTAGTCTGTTTGATTCTTCTCTGACAAAATGAACAAAATTTTTAAAAGGACTTTATAACCATTGATAGCTTCTATATGGATAAGGAGCAGACTTTTAACCCTGAGGAGACTAAAAACAGACTGCCTTCAGAGGAATCCCCAAAAGGGGATATGATCTGCTCCTCAAAACACAAAACAATCATAGAAGAAATCAAAAAGGCTCTCACAAAAGAGCTAGAAGAGAAATGGGAAAAGGAAAGAGACACTTGGCAAGAGAGTGGAGAAGTCATCTCACACATTTAAAGATAGAATGTATAAAGAAATCAAATCCTTGAAAAACAAAATTAGTGAATTGGAAAAGGTAAACAACTCTAAGGAAAACAGAATTAGTGAGTTAGAAAAAGAAAATAGCTCTCTAAAAAATAAAATTATCGAAATGGAAAAAAAAATCCATAGAACAAAACAACTCACTTAAAAACTCAATTGGACAATTATAAAAAGATATAAAAAAGATAGTGAAGGAAATACATTATTGAAAATCAGAATCGAACAAATAGAAGTGAATGATTTGAGAGACACCAAGAATCAGTCAAGCAAAACCAAAAAAAATGAAATAATGGGAAAAAAAAAAAAAAACATCAAGTACCTTCTTGGGAAGACAACAGACCTGGAAAGTAGATCTAGGAGAGACAATCTGAGAATAATTGGACCACCTGAAAAATATGATTGAAAAAAGAGCTTGGATACTATTTTCCAGGAAATTATCAAAGACAACTGCCCAAATGTTTTAGAAACAGAGGGTAAAATAGATATTGAAAAAATTCATTGATCACCTACTGAAAGGGACCCTAAAATGAAAATACCAAGAAATATAGTGGCTAAGGTAAAAAACCATCAATGAAGGAAAAAATATTGCAAGCTGTGAGAAAAAATCAATTCAAATATGGAGGAGCCACAATAAGGATTTTTAAATTTATTTATTATTTTTTTAAATATATTTTGACAGTACATATGCATGCATAGGTAATTTTTACAACATTATCCCTAAAACGCCCGTCTGTGCCGAATTTTCCCCTCCTTCCTTCCATCCTCCCCTAGATGGTAAGCATTCTTATACATTCTAAATATGTTATAGTATATCCTAGATAGAATATATGTGTGCAGAACCAATTTTTTTTTTGGTTGCATAGGAAGAATTGAATTGAGAAGGTAAAAATAACGTGGGAAGAAAAACAAAAATGCAAACAGTTTACACTCATTTCCCAGTGTTCCTTTCTCTGGGTGTAGCTGATTCTGTCCATCAACTGGATGTGAATTAGATCTTCTCTTTGTTGAAGATATCCACTTCCATCAGAATACATTCTCATACAGTATTGTTGTTGAAGTGTATAATGATCTCCTGGTTCTGCTCATTTTGCTCAGCATCAGTTCATGTAAGTCTCTCCAAGCTTCTCTGTATTCATCCTGCTGGTCATTTATTACAGAACAATAATATTCCATAACATTCATATACCATAGTTTACCCAACTATTCTCCAATTGATAGGAATCCATTCATTTTCCAGTTTCTAGCCACTACAAAAAGGACTGTCACAAACATTTTGGCACATAGAGGTCGCTTTCCCTTTTTTAGTATTTCTTTGGGATATAATCACAGTAGTAGCACTGCTAGATCAATGGGTATGCTCAATTTGATAACATTTTGGGCATAATTTCAGATTGCTCTCCAGAATGGTTGGATTCTTTCACAACTCCACGAACAGTGCATCAATGTCCCAGTTTTCCCACATCCCCTCCAACATTCATCATTATTTTTTTCCTGTCATCTTAGCCAATCTGACAAATGTGTACTGGTAGTTCAGAGTTGAAATTGAGTACCACTACTTTACTCTTTTTTCTGGTACAATTTCCTTTCCACCTCTAATTTCTAGAACAAATTATAAATATGTTCCTTATATAACTTTATGGAAGAAATATAGTTCTCAAATTTTCTTTTTGCTTTTTTTGAAATCTCTTGAGTTCTCTATTTGGAGATCAAACTTTTTGTTTAGATCTGGTTTTTTCATCAAGAATAGATGGAATTCATTTATTTCATTGAATGTCCATCTTCTTCCCTGGAAAAAGACACTCATTTTTGCTGGGTAAGTTATTCTTGGCTGCATACTACGTCCGTTAGCCTTTCAGAATATTCCAGGCTCTTCGATCCTTTAATGTGGATGCTGCTAGATCCTGGGTAATACTTATTGATGCTCCTCCATATCTGAATTGATTTTTTTTTCTAGCAGTGTGCAATATTTTCCCTTCGTCTGATGGTTCTTGAACTTGGCCACTATATATCTTGACATTTTGATTTTAGGGTCCCTTTCAGTAGGTGATCAATGAATTTTTTCAATGTCTATTTTACCCTCTGTATCTAAAACAGAGGGTAATCATGTGGGCAGTTTCTAAAACATGTGGGCAGTTCTCTTTGAAGATTTCCTGGAAAATAGTGTCCATGCTCTTTGGCTCTTTTTTTCATCTTATTTTTTAGGGAGTCCAATTATTTTCAGATTGTCTCTCCTGGATCTACTTTCTTGTCTGTTGTATTCTCAAGAAGGTATTTGATATTTTTTTCCATTGTTTCATTTTTCTGGTTTTGCTTGACTGATTCTTGGTGTCTCCTTGAGTCATTCACTTCTATTTGTTTGATTCTGATTTTCAATGATATATTTTCTTCACTCACTTTTTAAAAATCTTTTTCTAATTGTTCAATTGAGTTTTTAAGTGAGTTGTTTTTTTTTTTTTTGTTTTTTGTTGTTGTTGTTGTTCTATGGAATTTTTTTCCATTTCTCCAATTTTATTTTTTAGAGAGCTGTTTTCTTTTTCTAACTCACTAATTTTGTTTTTTCAATGATTTTATTTCTTTATCCACTCTATCTTTAAATGTGTGGGATGATTTTTCCAGACTCTCTTGCCAGGGTTCCCTTTCCTTTTCTAATTTCTCTTGTAGCTCTCTTTTAAGAAACTTTTTGATTTCTTTTGTCATAATCTCCACAAGGTTTGAAGATTGCTCTCTATCCATATAGAAACTATCAATGGTTAGAACCCTTTTAAATTTTTTGTTCATTTTGTCAGAGAAGAATCAAAGAAAACAAACTGACTAGAACAATAAAGAAGTTTGCTTGTTTGCTTTGGCAGGGGGAAGAGATGGGGCTAAATGGTGTTACCGAGCTTACTCTACAGACTGCAGGAGACAACAGCAAGGCACTAACAGGACAGCAATGGCTGGGCTGTGTCTGGGTTCTGAGGCTCTAAGAATGCACTGAGTCATATTGGGTGGGGGTGGCCAGGTCCTGACACACACTAGCTTTTTGTGGCTTTATTCTTTAACTCCAGTGTTTACAGCTTCTCTGCTGATCCTGGCTTGCTGCCAAGACAGAATATCCACACTGTGGTAAAGGTCTTTCCACATAAATGGCAGAGATTAGACCCCTACCCCTTTCTGATCTTCAAAGTGTGAGCTGCTTTGTTCTCCCTACTTGCCTCGATCTGTTCGTCCCCTCCCCCAAATAAAAACTGACCTTTTCTGGCAAATTTCTAGGATGTCTTCTGTTGGTAATTATTTTTTTTTCCCCGGTCAAGCATTAATTCCCAAGCTTGTCATGAAATAAATTCTGAGGGAAAATTCAGTGCTCAACTAGCTGTATGCCTCCTCTCTGCCAGCTTGGCCAGAAGTCCCCACAATAAGGATAACCCAGGATATAGCAGAGCCCAAACTAAAAGAACAAAGGGCCTGAAATATGATATTCTGAAAGGCTAAGGAACTTGGTATGCAGCCAAGAGTAACTTACCCAGCAAAAATGAGCATCTTTTTCCAGAGAAGAAGATGGACATTCAACGAAATAAGTGAATTCTATCTATTCTTAATGAAAAAAAAAAAAAAAAAACAAACAAACAAACCCAGATCTAAATAAAAAGTTTGATCTCCAAATACAGAACTCAAGAGATTTTTAAAAAAGCAAAAAGAAACCTTGAGAACTACATTTCTGCCATAAAGTTATATAAAGAACATATGTATAATTTGTTCTAGAAACTTGAGTTGAAAAGGAAATTGTACCAGAAAAAAGGGTAAAGTGGTGGTACTATATCTCACAAAGAGGCAAAGGTAACATATTATATCTGAGAGTAAGAATAGAGACTGATGAGCATAGTGTGTATCATATTCTCATTAGAATTTGATTAAAGAGAAAAATATAGAAATATTTGATTTATGGTGAAACTCCTCCCGCTTCATGGAAAAGTGGGAAGGGAAAAATGAAAAGGAAGGAGTAAGCTAAGTGGAAGGGAATACAGAATTTGTGAGGAAAAGAAGTAAAATATGGGAAACAACTCTAAAGTTGGGGAAGGACACTAAAAAGGGAAAGCTGTGAGAAGCAAGTGATGCTCACAAGTATAATACTCTGGAAGGGGGGTAATGGGGAAGTTAAGTAGAAAAGCACAAGCAGGGGTTAACATGATGGCAAGCAAAACAGAATTAGTCATTTTAACCATGAATGTGAATGGGGTAAACTCCCCCATAAAGAGAAAGTGGTTAGCAGACTGGATTAAATGCCAGAATCCTACAATATGTTGTTTACAAGAAACACACCTGAAAAAGGGTGTTACATACAGAAGAAAGGTAAAAGGTTAGAACAGAATCTACTATGCTTCTGGAGAAGCCAAAAAAAGCAAGGGTAGCCATCCTCATCTCAAATAAAGCAAAAACAAAAATTGATCTATGTAAAAGAGATAAGGAAGGGCACTATATCTTCCTAAAGTTTAGTATAGTTAATGAAGTGGTGTAGCATCTAAATTCTTAAAAGAGAAATTAAGAGAATTGAAAGAAGAAATAGACAGCAAAAGTATAATAGTGAGACATCTCTCATAATTAGATAAATTAAACCACAAAATAAATAAGAAAGAAGTCAAAGAGGTAAAGAGAATGCTAGAAAAATTTGATATGATAGATCTTTGGAGAAAACTAAATGGAGACAGAAAAGAGTACACTTTCTTCTCAGCAGTTGATGGAACCTATACAAAAACTGACCATATATTAGGACATAAAAACCTCAAAATCAACTGCAGTAAGGCGGAAATAGTAAATGCATCCTTTTCAGACCAGGATGCAATGAATATTACATTCAATAAAAAGCCAGGGGAAAATAGACCAAAAAATAATTGGAAACTAAATAATCTCATACTAAACAAAGATTGGGTAAAACAGCAAATCATAGACATAATTAATAATTTCACCCAAGAAAATGACAATAATGAGACATCATACCAAAATGTGTGGGATAAAGCCAAAGCAGTAATAAAGGGAAATTTTACATTTCTAGTGGCCTACTTGCATAAAATGGAGAAAGAGAAGGTCAATGAATTAGGATTACAACTAAAAATGAAAGAAAAGGAACAAATTAAAACCCCCCAGACAAACACGAAACTTGAAATTCTAAAAATAAAAGGAGAGATTAATAAAATTGAAAGTAAACACAAAAACAAAAACAAAAAAACAAACAACAAAAAAAACTAGTGAATTAATTAATAAAATTAAGAGCTGGTTCTTTGAAAAAATCAAGAAAATAGACAAACCCTTTGTAAATCTGATTTAAAAAAGCTAAGAAAAAAAGCAAATTGTTAGTCTTAAAAATGAAAAGGGATAATTTTCCACTAATGAAGAACAATATTTAGGAGTTACTTTGCCCAACTTTATGCCAATAAATTTGATAACTTAAATGAAATGGAAGAATAACTTTAAAAATATATCTTGCCCAGATTGACAGAGGAAGAAATAAATAGTCTAAATAGTCCCTTTCAGAAAAAGAAATAGAACAAGTTATTAACCAACTTCCTAAGAAAAAAATCCCCAGGACCAGATGGATTTACATATGAATTTTACCAAAGATTTAAAGAACAATTAATTCCAATGGTATATAAACTATTTGAAAAAATAGGGAGTCCTACCAAATTCCTTTTATGACACAGACATGGTACTGATACCTAAACTAGGTAGGTTGAAAACAGAGAAAGGAAATTATAGACTAATCTCCCTAATGAATATTGATGCTAAAATCTTAAATAAAATATTAACAAAAAGTAAAAAGAGAATCATCCCCACGATAATGCACTATGATCAAGTGGGATTTATATCGGGAATCCAGGGCTGATTCAATATTAGGAAACCTATTAGCATAATCATTTATATCAATAACTGAATTAAAAAAAACATATGATCATCTCAATAGATGCAGAAAAAGCATTTGACAAAATCCAACATCCATTTCTACTAAAAACATTTGAGAGCATTGGATTAAATGGATTAATCCTTAAAATAATCAGGAGCATACATTTAAAACCGTCAGTAAACATCATATGTAATGGCAATAAACTGGAACCTTTCCGAGTAAGATCAGGGGTGAAACAAGGTTGCCCACTATCATCATTACTATTCAATATTATATTAGAAATGCTAGACTCAGGCATTAAGAGTCGAGAAAGAGATAAAAGAAATTAGAGTAGGTAGTGAGAAAACCAAACTATCATTGTTTGCAGATGATATGATGGTATACTTAGAGGGCTCCAAAGATTCTCTTAAAATGTTATTAGAAATAATTCATAACTTTAGCAAAGTTGCAGGATACAAAATAAATCCTTATCATTTTTATTCATTACCAACAAACTCCTACAGCAAGAGATACAAAGAGAAATTCCTTTAAAAAAACTGTCGATAGTATAAAATATTTGAGAATCTTTGGGAATCTATCTACCAAAGGAAAGTTAGGAATTAATTATATGAGCAAAATTACAAAACACTTCCCACAAAAATAAAGTCAGATTTAAGTAATTGGAAAAATATTAAGTGACTTTGGATAGGCTGAGTGAATATAATAACGATGACAATACTCCCTAAACTAATCTATTTGTTTATTGCTATACCAATCAGACTCCAAAGAAACTATTTTAATAACCTAGAAAAATAACAATAAAATTAATATGGAAGAACAAAAGTTTGAGGATTTCAAGGGAATTAATGAAAAAAAAAATCAAATGAAGGTGGCCTAGCTGTACCTGATCTTAAAACTATATTATAAAGCAGCAGTCACCAAAACTATTTGGTTTTGGCTAAGAAATAGACTAGTTGATCAGTGGAATAGGTTAGGTTCACAGTATAAAATAGTGAATAACTATAGCAATCCAGTGTTTCACAAACCCCAAGACCTTAACTTTTGTTATAAGAATTCATTGTTTGGCAAAAACTGCTGGGAAAACTGAAAATTAGTATGGCAGAAATTTGATATGGACCCACAGTTAATAACATGTACCAAGATAACATCAAAATGGTTCAATGATTTAGGCATAAAGAATGAGATCATAAATAAATTAGAGGAACATAGGATAGTTTACCTCTCAGACTTTTGGAGGAGAATTGGAGATCATTTTTTTGTCACAAAATAGAAAAATTTGATTACATCAAATTAAAAAGCTTTTGTACAAACAAAACTAATGCAAACAAGATTAGAAGGGAAGGAACAAACTGGGAAAACATTTTTACAGTTAAAGGTTCTGATAAAGGTCTCATCTTCCAAATATATTGAGAACTGACTCTAACTTATAAGAAATCAAGAAGCCATTCTCCAATTGATAAATGGTCAAAGGATATGAACAGATAATTTTTAGATGATGAAATTGACACTATTTCCATTCATATGAAAGCGTGTTCCAAATCATTAGTGATCAGAGAAATGCAAATTAAGACAACTGTGGAGTACCACTGCACACCTGTCAGATTGGCTAAGATGACAGGAAAAATTAATGATGAATGTTGGAGATGTAAGGGTTAAAAAACCTCTAGAACAAGGAATGCTATTCAAGGCATGTGGGAGGACCCAAGGGATGAGAGGTTCTGAGGCGCTGGTGAGGCCTAAGTGGAGGTGGGGCATATCCCCAAGAGGTGATGACTGACTCCAGGTACCACTCCTCCCTCCTTAGTGCTCTCAAAGCCTAGCACACCTCCCTCCTTCTTCTTGGGCCAATCCCATTATGACAGGTTCCTAGAGGACCCCTTCCTTTCCCCCATATCATCAGTGGGGTACAAATATGTGCTATCTCAGAATAAAGTTCTCTTTCACTTCACCCCTACCTTCTGGTGGTCTGTCTCTTTGGGATCCAAGTTGGTGCCCGAAGGCGGGTAAGTGTGGCCTAGCCGTGTCATTGACGGAGGGGCTTTAAGAGTAGCTCTAGCTAAGATGGCGGCGTGGAGGCAGACAGCTGCTTGAGCTCCTCGCTTTCTCTCAGAACTTACTTCATGACAAGCCTCTGACTTAATGCTTGACCCAGAAAGAAATCCACAAATTATCACCAAGAGAAGACATCCTTGAAAGTCGCCAGAAAAGGTCTGTGTTTGTTCGGGGGAGGGTCAATCAGACTGGGAGCAGACTGAGGGCAGACAGCCAGAGCAAGACAGGCAGCTCACACAGCTCAGACCGGAGGGGGAGGGGTGTGATCTCTGCAGTTTCTGCGAAAGGGCTTTTGCCCCAGTGTGGATGCTCCGTCTTGGCAGCAAGCCAGGAGCAGCAGAGAGGGTGTAAACACCGGAGGTGAAGATTAAAACCCCAGAAAGCCAGCGTCTCTCAGAGCCCGGCCACCCCCAACCCCCACCTGGACTGACTCGGTGCGTTCTCGGAGCCTCAGAGCGCAGACTCAGTACAGTCATTGCTGTTCTGTTAGTGGCTCTCTGCTGCCCTATCCCCAGTTTGTAGAGGAAGCCCATTAATAACATCCAGCCCTATCCCCCGCAAAACAGACCAATTGCTTCTCTTGTCAGTTTGTTTTCTTTGATTCTGACAAAATGAATAAAAAATTCAAAAGGGCTCTAACCATTGACAGCTTTTGTGTGGAGAGGGAGCAGACTTCAAATGCTGAGGAGACTAGGAACAGAATGTCCCCAGATGTATCCCCTGGGAGGGATATAAGCTGCTCCTCAATACAAAAGAACCTCATAGAGGAAATAAAAAAGGCTCTCACAAGAGAGCTGGAAGAGAAATGGGAAAAGGAAAGGGAAGCTTGGCAAGAGAGCCTGGAGAAGTCATCCCATGCATTCAAAGACAGAATGGATAAAGAAATCAAATCATTGAGAAACAAGATTAGTGAGCTGGAAAAGGTAAACAACTCCAAGGAAAACAAGATTAGTGAGCTGGAAAAAGAAATCAGCTCTCTAAAAAATAAAATGGATAAAATGGAAAAAAATTCCATAGAAGATAAAAACTCAATTGGACAATTACAAAGAGATATAAAAAAAGTGAGTGAAGAAAATACATCATTGAAAATTAGACTGGAACAAGTAGAAATGAATGACTCAAGGAGAAACCAAGAGGGAGTCAAGCAAAACCAGAGAAATGAGACAATTGAAAAGACTGTCAAGTACCTTACCAGAAAGACAACAGACCTGGAAAACAGATCCAGGAGAGACAATTTGAGAATAATCGGACTCCCTGAAAAATGGGAGGAAAAAAAGAGCTTGGACACCATTTTCGAGGAAATTATCAAAGAGAACTGCCCAGACGTTTTGGAAACAGAGGGTAAAATAGACATTGAGAAAATTCATCGATCACCTACTGAAAGGGACCCTAAAATCAAAACGCCAAGAAATATAGTGGCCAAGTTCAAGAACCATCAGACAAAGGAAAAGATATTGGAAGCTGCTAGAAAAAAACAATTCAGATATGGAGGATCCACAATAAGGATAACACAGGATCTAGCAGCGTCCACATTAAAAGAACGCAGGGCCTGGAACATGATATTCCGAAAGGCTAAGGAACTTGGTATGCAGCCAAGAATAACTTACCCAGCAAGAATGAGCATCGTTTTCCAGGGAAGAAGATGGACATTTAACGAAATAAATGAATTCCATCTATTTTTGATGAAAAAACCAGACCTACATAAGAGGTTTGATCTTCAAATACAGAACTCAAGAGACTTCTAAAAAAGGTAAAAAGAAATCTTGAGAACTATACTTCTGTCAAAAAAATATGTAAAGAACATATGTACAATTTGTCTTAGAAAATAGAGGTGGAAAGGAGATTATATCATAAAAAAGTACAAAGGGGTGGTACTACATCTCATGAAGAGGCAAAGGTAACCTATTATATCTGAGAGAAAGAAAGGAGGGAGATGAACATAGCGTGTATCAATAGACATATTCGATTTATGGTGAAACTTCTTCCACTTCATTGAAAAGTGAAAGGGAAGGAGTAAGCTAAGGGGAAGGGAATACAGTAATTTCGAGGAAAAGGGGTAAAATAAGGGGAGGATCTTTAAGGTGGGAGAGGGATCCTAAAAAGGGAGGGCTGTGAAAAGCAAGTGGTGTTTACCAGTTTAATACTGGATAGGAGGGTAAAAGGGAAGGAAAGGGGAAAAGCATAAGCAGGGGTTAATAGGATGGCAAGCAATATAGAATTAGTCCTTCTAACCATAAATGTGAATGGGGCAAACTGCCTCATAAAGAGGAAGCAGTTAGCAGACTGGATTAAAAGTCAGAATCCTACTATATGTTGTTTACAGGAAACACACCTGAAACAGGATGAGACATTCAAACTAAAAGTAAAAGGGTGGAGCAGAATCTATTATGCTTCAGGCAAAACCAAAAAAGCAGGAGTAGCCATCCTCATCTCAGATCAAGCAAAAACAAAAATTGATCTAATTAAAAGAGATAAGGAAGGGCATTATATCCTGCTAAAGGGAAGCATCAATAGTGAAGCAGTATCAATATTAAACATGTATGCACCAAGTGGTGCAGCATCTAAATTCTTAAAAGAGAAATTAAGAGAGCTGCAAGAGGAAATAGATAGCAAAACTATAATAGCGGGAGATCTCAACCTTGCACTCTCAGAATTAGATAAATCAAACCACAAAATAAATAAGAAAGAAGTCAAACAGGTAAATAGAATACTAGAAAAGTTTGATATGATAGATCTTTGGCGAAAGCTAAATGGAGACAGTTCTTCTCAGCAGTTCATGGAACCTATACAAAAATTGATCATATACTAGGGCATAAAAACCTCAAAATCAAATGCAGTAAGGCAGAAATAGTAAATGCATCCTTTTCAGACCATAATGCAATCAAAATAACATTTAATAAAAAGCCAGGGGAAAATAGACCAAAAAATAATTGGAAACTAAATAATCTTATACTAAAGAATGATTGGGTAAAACAGCAAATCATAGACATAATTAATAACTTCACCCAAGAAAATGACAATAATGAGACATCATACCAAAATGTGTGGGATACAGCCAAAGCAGTAATTAGGGGAAGTTTTATATCTCTACAGGCCTACCTGCATAAAATAGAGAAAGAGAGGGCCAACGAATTGGGTTTACAACTAAAATTGCTAGAAAAGGAACAAATTAAAAACCCCCAGACAAACACAAAACTTGAAATTCAAAAAATAAAAGGTGAGATTAATAAAATTGAAAGTAAAAAAACTATTGAATTAATTAATAAAACTAAGAGTTGGTTTTATGAAAAAACCAACAAAATAGACAAACCCTTAGTAAACCTGATTAAAAAAAGGAAAGAGAAAAAGCAAATTGATAATCTTGAAAATGAAAAGGGTGAACTCACCACTAATGAAGAGGAAATTAGAACAATAGTTAGGAGCTACTTTGCTCAACTTTATGCCGATAAATTCGATAACTTAAATGAAATGGAAGAATACCTTCAAAAATATAGCTTGCCCAGATTAACAGAGGAAGAAGTAAGTAGTTTAAATAGTCCCATCTCAGAAAAAGAAATAGACCAAGCTATTAACCAACTTCCTAAGAAAAAGTCCCCAGGACCAGATGGATTTACAGGTGAATTCTACCAAACATTTAAAGAACAACTAACTCCAATGCTATGTAAACTATTTGAAAAAATAGGGATTGAAGGAGTCCTACCAAATTCCTTCTATGACACAGACATGGTACTGATACCTAAACCAGGTAGATCGAAAACTGAGAAAGAAAACTATAGACCAATTTCCTTAATGAATATTGATGCTAAAATCTTAAATAAGATATTAGCAAATAGACTTCAGAAAATCATCCCCAGGATAATACACTATGACCAAGTGGGATTTATACCAGGAATGCAGGGATGGTTTAATATTAGGAAAACTATTAGTATAATTGACCATATTAATAATCAAATTAATAAAAACCATATGATCATCTCAATAGATGCAGAAAAGGCATTTGATAAAATCCAACATCCATTCCTACTAAAAACGCTTGAGAGTATAGGAATAAATGGACTATTCCTTAAAATAATAAGGAGCATATATTTAAAACCTTCAGTAAACATCATATGTAATGGTGATAAACTAGAACCTTTCCCTGTAAGATCAGGAGTGAAACAAGGTTGCCCACTATCACCATTACTATTCAATATAGTACTAGAAACTCTAGCCTTGGCAATAAGAGCCGAGAAAGAGATCCAAGGAATTAGAGTAGGAAATGAAGAAATCAAATTGTCACTTTTCGCAGATGACATGATGGTATACTTAGAGAACCCCAAAGACTCTGCTAAAAAGCTATTAGAAATAATTCAGAATTTTAGCAAAGTCGCAGGATACAAAATAAATCCACATAAATCCTCAGGATTTTTATACATTACCAACACAATCCAACAGCAAGAGATACAAAGAGAAATTCCATTCAAAATAACAGTCGATAGTATCAAATATTTGGGAATATATCTACCAAAGGAGAGTCAGGAATTATATGAGCAAAATTCCAAAACACTTGCCACAAAAATAAAGTCAGATTTAAATAATTGGAAAGACATTCAATGTTCTTGGATAGGCCGAGCGAATATAATAAAGATGACAATACTCCCCAAACTAATCTATTTATTTAGTGCTATACCAATCAGACTCCCAAGAAACTATTTTAATGACCTAGAAAAAATAACAACAAAATTCATATGGAAGAATAAAAGGTCGAGAATTGCAAGGGAACTAATGAAAAAAAAGTCAGAGGAAGGTGGTCTAAGTGTACCTGATTTAAAGCTATATTATAAAGCAACAGTCACCAAAACCATTTGGTATTGGCTAAGAAATAGACTAGTTGATCAGTGGCATAGGTTAGGTTCACAGGACAAGATAGTGAATAAAAATAGCAATCTAATCTTTGACAAACCCAAAGATCCCAAATTTTGGGATAAGAATTCATTATTTAACAAAAACTGCTGGGAAAACTGGAAATTAGTATGGCAGAAACTAGGCATGGACCCACATTTAACACCACATACTAAGATTAGATCAAAATGGGTCCAAGATTTAGGCATAAAGAACGAAATCATAAATAAATTGGAGGAACATGGGATGGTTTACCTCTCAGACTTGTGGAGGAGGAAGGAGTTTGTGTCCAAGGGAGAACTAGAGACCATTATTGATCATAAAATAGAACATTTTGATTACACCAAATTAAAAAGTTTCTGCACAAACAAAACTAATGCAAACAAGATTAGAAGGGAAGTAACAAATTGGGAAAAAATTTTTACAGTTAAAGGTTCTGATAAAGGCCTCATCTCCAAAATATACAGAGAATTGACTTTAATTTATAAGAAATCAAGCCATTCTCCAATTGATAAATGGTCAAAGGATATGAACAGACAATTTTCAGATGATGAAATTAAAACTATTTCCACTCATATGAAAGAGTGTTCCAAATCACTATTGATCAGAGAAATGCAAATTAAGACAACTCTGAGGTATCATTACACACCTGTCAGATTGGCTAAAATTACAGGAACAAATAACGATGAATGTTGGAGGGGCTGTGGGAAAACTGGGACACTGATGCATTGTTGGTGGAGTTGTGAAAGAATCCAACCATTCTGGAGAGCAATCTGGAAATATGCCCAAAAAGTTATCAAAATGTGCATACCCTTTGACCCAGCCATACTACTACTGGGCTTATACCCCAAGGAACTACTAGAGAAGGGAAAGGGTCCTGTATGTGCCAAAATGTTTGTGGCAGCCCTTTTCATAGTGGCTAGAAGCTGGAAGATGAATGGATGTCCATCAATTGGAGAATGGTTGGGTAAACTATGGTATATGAATGTTATGGAATATTACTGTTCTATAAGAAATGACCAACAGGAGAAATACAGAGAGGCTTGGAGAGACTTACATCAACTGATGCTGAGTGAAACGAGCAGAACCAGAAGATCATTATACACTTCAACAATGATACTGTACGAGGATGTATGCTGATGGAAGTGGATTTCTTCAACATAGAGAAGAGCTAATCCAATTCCAATTGATTAATGATGGACAGAACCAGCTACATCCAGAAAAGGACTGGGAAATGAATGTAAACTGTTATTTTTACCTTCTGAATCCAATTCTTCCTGTGCAACAAAAAATTCGGTTCTACACACATATATTGTATCTAAATTATACTGTAATATATTTAATATATATAAGACTGCTTGCCATCAGGGGGAGGGGGTTGGGGGAGGAAGGGAAAAAATCTGAATAGAAGTAAGTGCAAGTGATAATGTTGTAAAAAATTACCCATGCATATGTACTGTCAAAAAATGTTATAATTATAAAATAAAATAAAAAATTTAAAAAAAAAAAAAAAAAAAAAAAAAAAAGAGTAGCTCTAAGGAGAGCTACTAGGTTAGAGTAGTCCATAGGGGTGTAGCAGGAGGGACTGTGGGAAAATTGGGACACTGTCATATTATTGATGGATTTGCAAAAGAATCCAACAATTCTGTAGAGCAATCAGGAATGATGCCCAAAAATTTATCAAGCTCTGCATACCCTTTGATCCAGCAATGCCACTACTGGGCTTATATCGCAAAGAAATATTAAAGAAGGGAAAGGGACCCACATGAGCAAAAATGTTTGTGGTAGCCCTTTTTGTAGTGGCTAGAAACTGGAAAATGAATGAATTCCCATCAATTGGAGAATGGTTGGTATACTATGGTATATGAATGTTATGGAATATTATTGTTCTGTAAGAAATGACCAGCAGGATGAATACAGAGAAGCTTGGAGAGACTTACATGAACTGATTCTGAGTGAAATCTGCAGAACCAGGAGATCATTATACACTTCAACAACAATACTGTATGAGGATGTATTCTGATGGAAGTGGATTCTGATCCAGTTGATCAATGATGGGCAGAATCAGCTACACCCAGAGAAAGGAACACTGGGAAATGAGTGTAAACTGTTTGCATTTTTGTTTTTCTTCCCAGGTTATTTTTACCTTCTGAATCCAATTCTTCTTGTGCAACCAAAAAAATTTTCTGCACACATATATTGTATCTAGGATAAACTACAACATATTTAACATGTATGGGAATACCTGCCATTTAGGAGAGTGGATGGAGGGAAGGAGGGGAAAAGTCGGCACAGAAGGGAGTGCAAGGGATCATGTTGTAAAAAATTACCCATGCATAAGTACTGTCAAAATTGTTATAATTATAAAATTAATTAAAAAAAAGGAAGAAGAATTGAACAGCGGGATGATTTTAGAGAGGCTTGGAGAGACCTGCATAAACTGATGCTAAGTGAAATGAGCAGAACCAGGAGGTCATTATACATGGCAACAAGAAGTCTTTATGACAATCAGTTCAAAAAAACCTGATGGACGTGGCTCTTCTCAACATTGAGATGATTCAAATTGGTTCTACTTGTGCAGTGATGAAGAGAGCCATCTACACAGAGAAAGAAGACTGTGGGAACAGAGTGTGGAACATAACACAGCAATCTCTCTCTATTGTTATTTGCTTATATTGTATTTTCTTTTTCAGTTTTTCTTTTTTTTTCCTTCTTGATCTGATTTTTCTTGTGCAACAAGATAGGTGTATAAATATGTATACATATTTTAGATCTAACATGTATTTCAGCATATTTAACATGTTTTGGACTGTAATGTTCAGAGTCTTCTTTGTGTATGTGTCTGAGACCAAGCTCAAGGACACATACATTCAATTTTCAAGTCTGTTTATTTCAAGTCCTCTCAGTCCTTATATAACTTAGTACAGTTACATTATTACATCACACACTGAGTTTAATTTTCTCAGAGTTCCACAATATCTGAGGTCCTCTACAACAGCAGTTTTCTTTTGTATTAGAATACAGGTGTTCCCTGTCAGATTGGCTAAGATGACAGGAACAAATAATGACAAATGTTGGAGGGGATGTGTGGAAATTGGGACACTAATACATTGCTGGTGGAGTTGTGAAAGAATCCAGTCATTCTGGAGAGCAATCTGGAATTATGCCCAAAAAGTTATCAAACTGTGCATACCCTTTGACCCAGCAGCGCTACTACTGGGATTATATCCCAAAGAAATACTAAAGAGTGGAAAGAGACATATATGTGCCAAAATGTTTGTGGCAGCTCTTTTTGTTGTAGCTAGAAACTGGAAGATGAATGGATGTCCATCAGTTGGAGAATGGTTGGGTAAATTATGGTATATGAAGGTTATGGAATATTATTGCTCGGTAAGAAATGACCAGCAGGAGGAATATAGAGAGGCCTGGAGAGACTTAAATCAACTGATGCTGAGTGAAATGAGCAGAACCAGAAGATCACTGTACACTTCAACAACAATACTGTATGAGGATGTATTCTGATGGAAGTGGAAATCTTCAACATAAAGAAGATCCAACTCACTTCCAGTTGATCAATGATGGACAGAGGTAGCTACACCCAGAGAAGAAACACTGGGAGGGGAATGAAAATTGTTAGCACTAATATCTGTCTGCCCAGGTTGCATATACCTTCGGATTCTAATGTTTATTGTGCAACAAGAAAATGATATTCGCACACATGTATTGTACCTAGACTATATTGTAACACATGTAAAATGTATGGTATGCCTGTCGTCGGGGGGAGGGAATAAAGGGAGGGGGGGTAATTTGGAAAAATGAATACAAGGGATAATATTATAAAATATATATATATATATATATATATATATATATATATATATATATAATAAAAAAAAAAAAAAAAGAATACAGGTGTTCACCACCTCCCTGACGTCTCAGTTAGGGAGGTCAGAACACCAAATGGAGGTGATCATGCCCTCCCTAACTTCTAAGGAAGGGAGGTGTGCACCAAAGGGAAAAGGGGAATCAAACCAGATATTGTTAGCAGGTTTCTTCAGGGCTGAAGGGCCTACTTTAAACAGGTATACATAAATCCATCAGCATGGGAGATATTACACAAGCACATAGTAATATAACACAGGTTAGTAGTGATGTAACAAAAAGTATGAATCAGGAATTATATATGTCCATAAGTACTAGAAGAAAGATATACAAATAAAACAAAATGAGATGTTTGGGCTTCTTGAAATAAACATGTTGCCATCTGTGTCTACCAACTCTTTCAATGGTATACCATTTACATAGTTAGTGAGCATAGGACAATCAACTGTAATAGCTGCAGTCTAGAATATTCCTGGATTCTGTTGCTAGGAGTCAAAAATCTGGATAAATATCACCAGATTGCCAATTAGGAGTGTGTATCAGTAAACCTGATGATATTCTTCCACCTGGGTGACAAGCCACACATTGTCTACCTGTATTAGTGCCTGGGATATTAGCTATACATTCCCCAGTTTGTGAAATCAGTGTATGGATAAACACTTTTGCAAGCCCTTATATGAGGTGAAAGGGTCAAGCCTACTGTATTTGTGTCTGAGACCCAAATTGAGCACTGGAGTCTTGAGACTGCTTATTTCAAGTACTTGCAGTCCTTATATACCTTAGTATAATTACATCACTACAGCACACTGAACACATGTTATTTATGTTTTTAATAATCTTTTTTTTTAATTTTATAATTATAACTTTTTTTTGACAGTACATATGCTTGGGTAATTTATTTTATTTTATTTTTTAATTTAATTTTATTTTATAATTATAACTTTTTTTTGACAGTACATATGCATGGGTAATTTTTTACAACATTATCCCTTGCACTTACTTCTGTTCAGATTTTTCCCTTCTTCCACCAACCCCCTCCCCCAGATGGCAGGCAGTCATGTTAAATATATTACATGTTAAATATATTACAATATATTCTAGATACAATATATGTGTGTAGAACGGAATTTCTTGTTGCACAGGAAGAATTGGATTCAGAAGGTAAAAATAACAGTTTACACTCATTTCCCAGTGTTCCTTTTCTGGATGTAACTGATTCTGTCCATCATTGATCAATTGGAATTGGATTAGCTCTTCTCTATGTTGAAGATATCCACTTCCATCAGAATACATCCTCATACAGTATCATTGTTGAAGTGTACTATGATCTTCTGGTTCTGCTCGTTTCACTTAGCATCAGTTGATGTAAGTCTCTCCAAGCCTCTCTGTATTTCTCCTGTTGGTCATTTCTTACAGAACAATAATATTCCATAACATTCATATATCATAATTTACCCAACCATTCTCCAACTGATGGACATCCATT
The DNA here is from genome assembly GCF_048593235.1 of Sminthopsis crassicaudata. Taxonomy (NCBI): domain Eukaryota; kingdom Metazoa; phylum Chordata; class Mammalia; order Dasyuromorphia; family Dasyuridae; genus Sminthopsis; species Sminthopsis crassicaudata. Next base: position 111,354,597 of record NC_133622.1, read on the forward strand.
CATCTTCCAGCTTCTGCCACTATGAAAAGGGCTGCCACAAACATTTTGGCACATACAGGTCCCTTTCCCTTCTTTAGGATTTCCTTGGGATATAAGCCCAGTGGTAATATGGCTGGGTCAAAGCGTATGCACATTTTGATAACTTTTTGGGCATAATTCCAGATTGCTCTCCAGAATGGTTGGATTCTTTCAGAACTCCACAAACAATGCATCAGTGTCCCAGTTTTCCCACAGCCCCTCCAACATTCATCGTTATTTGTTTCTGTTATCTTAGCCAATATGACATGTGTGTAGTGATATATCAGAGTTGTCTTAATTTGCATTTCTCTGATCAATAGTGATTTGGAACACTCTTTCATATGAGTGGAAATAGTTTTAATTTCATCATCTGAAAATTGTCTGTTCATATCCTTTGACCATTTATCAATTGGAGAATGGCTTGATTTCTTATAAATTAAAGTCAATTCTCTGTATATTTCGGAGATGAGGCCTTTATCAGAACCTTTAACTGTAAAAACGTTTTCCCAATTTGTTATTTCCCTTCTAATCTTGTTTGCATTAGTTTTGTTTGTGCAGAAACTTTTTAATTTGATGTAACCAAATTTTCTACTTTGTGATCAATAATGGTCTCTAGTTCCCCCTTGGACACAAACTCCTTCTTCCTCCACAAGTCTGCGAGGTAAACCATCCCATGTTCCTCCAATTTATTTATGATTTCGTTTTTTATGCCTAAATCTTGGCCCCATTTTCATCTAATCTTAGTAGGTGGTGTTAAATGTGGGTCCATGCCCAGTTTCTGCCATACTAATTTCCAGTTTTCCCAGCAGTTTTTGTCAAATAATGAATTATTATCCCAAAATTTGGGATTTTTGTGTTTGTCAAATAGTAGATTGCTATTTTTATTCACTATCTTGTCCTGTGAACCTAACCTATGCCACTGATCAACTAGTCTAATTCTTAGCCAATACCAAATGGTTTTGGTGACTGTTGCTTTATAATACAGTTCTAGATCAGGTACAGCTAGACCACCTTCACTTAATTTTTTTTTTCATTACTTCCCTTGAAATTCTCGACCTTTTGTCGTTCCATATGAATTCTGTTGTTATTTTTTCTAGGTATTAAAATAGTTTCTTGGGAATAAAATATATTCCCAAATATTTTATACTATCGACCATTATTTTGAATGGAATTTTTCTTTGTATCTCTTGCTGTTGGATTGTGTTAGTAATGTATAAAAATGCTGAGGATTTATGTGGATTTATTTTGTATCCAGCCACATTGCTAAAATTCTGATTAATTTCTAGTACTAGAAATGCTAGCCTCGGCAATAAGAGCCGAGAAAGAGATTCAAGGAATTAGAGTAGGAAATGAGGAAATCATCTTTGCAGATGACATGATGGTATACTTAGAGAACCCCAAAGACTCTGCTAAAAAGCTACCAGAAATAATTCAAAATTTCAGCAAAGTGGCAGAATACAAAGTAAATCCACATAAATCCTCAGCATTTTTGTATATCACTAACAAAATGCAACAGCAAGAGATACAAAGAAAAATTCCATTCCAAACAAATATTGAGAGTATAAAGTATTTGGGAATCCATCTACCAAAGAAAAGTCAGGAATTATAAGAGAAAAATTACAAAACACTTGACACAAAAATAAAGTCACATTTTAAATAATTGGAAAGACATTCAGTGCTCTTGGATAGGCCGAGCAAATATAATAAAGATGACAATGCTCCCCAAACTAATCTATTTATTTAGTGCTATACCAATCAGACTCCCAAGAAACTATTTCAATGACCTAGAAAAATTAACAACAAAATTCATATGGAAGAATAAAAGGTCGAGAATTGCAAGGGAACTAATGAAAAAAAACTCAGAGGAAGGCAGTCTAAGTGTACCTGATCTAAAGCTATATTATATAGCAGCAGTCACCAAAACCATTTGGTTTTGGCTAAGAAATAGACCAGTAGATCAGTGGAACAGATTAGATACAAAGGACAAAAAAGGGTACACCTACCCAAAGATACCAACATTAGGGATAAAAATTCATTATTTGGAAAAAACTGTTGGGAAAACTGGAAATTAGTAGGGCAGAAATTAGATATGGATCCACACTTAACACCATATACCAAGATAAGATCAAAATGGGTCCATGATTTAGGCATAAAGAGTGAGATAATAAATATATTAGAGGAACACAGGATAGTCTACCTCTCAGACTTGTGGAGGAGGAAGGAATTTATGACCAGAGGAGAACTAGAGATCATTATTGATCACAAAATAGAAGATTTTGATTACATCAAACTAAAGATTTTCTGTACAAACAATACTAATGCAAACAAGATTAGAAGGGAAGTAACAAATTGGGAAAATATTTTAAAAGCAAAGGTTATGACAAAGATCTCATTTCCAAAATATATAGAGAACTGACCCTAATTTATAAGAAACCAAACCATTCTCCAATTGATAAATGGTCAAAGGATATGAACAGACAATTCTCAGATGAAGAAATTGAAACTATTTCCACTCATATGAAAGAGTGTTCCAAATCACTACTGATCAGAGAAATGCAAATTAAGACAACTCTGAGATACCACTACACACCTGTCAGATTGGCTAAGATGACAGGAACAAATAATGATGAATGTTGGAGGGGATGTGGGAAAACTGGGACACTGATACATTGTTGGTGGAGTTGTGAAAGAATCCAGCCATTCTGCAGAGCAATTTGGAACTATGCTCAAAAAGTTATCAAACTGTGCATACCCTTTGACCCAGCAGTACTACTACTGGTCTTATATCCCAAAGAAATACTAAAGAGCTGAAAGAGACCTATATGTGCCAACATGTTTGTGGCAGCTCTTTTTGTTGTAGCTAGAAACTGGAAGATGAATGGATGTCCATCAGTTGGAGAATTGTTGGGTAAATTATGGTATATGAAGGTTATGGAATATTATTGCTCTGTAAGAAATGACCAGCAGGAGGAATAGAGAGAGGCTTGGAGAGACTTGCATCAACTGATGCTGAGTGAAATGAGCAGAACCAAAAGATCACTGTACACTTCAACAACAATACTGCATGAGTATATATTCTGATGGAAGTGGAAATCTTCAACATAAAGAAGAGAGAATTCACTTCCAGTTGATCAATGATGGACATTGTTCGAGTCTAATTTTCAATGATGTATTTTCTTCACTCACTTTTTTTATATCTCTTTTCTCTTTGTAATTGTCCAATTGAGTTTTTATCTTCTATGGAGTTTTTTTTTTTTTTTTTCCATTTTATCCATTTTATTTTTTAGAGAGCTGTTTTCTTTTTCCAGCTCACTAATCCTGTTTTCCTTGGAGTTGTTTACCTTTTCCAGATCACTAATCTTGTTTCTCAATGATTTGATTTCTTTATCCACTCTATCTTTGAATGCATGGGATGACTTCTCAAGGCTCTCTTGCCAAGCTTCCCTTTCCTTTTCCCATTTCTCTTCCAGCTCTCTTGTGAGAGTCTTTTTGATTTCCTCTATGAGGTTCTTTTGTATTGAGGAGCAGCTCATATCCCCCTTAGGGGATTCCTCTGGGGACAGTCTGTTTTTAGTCTCCTCAGTGTTTGAAGTCTGTTCTCTCTCCATAGAAAAGCTGTCAATGGTTAGAGCCCTTTTGAATTTTTTGTTCATTTTATTAGAGTAGGAATAGAAGAAAACAAATTGACTAGAGAAACAATTGGGGAGATGGGGCTGGATGGTATTAATGGGCTTCCTCTACAGACTGGGGGTAGGGCAGCAGAGAACCACTAACAGGACAGCAATGACTGTACTGAGTCTGTGCTCTGAGGCTCTGAGAACCCACGTCAGGGTTGGGGATGCCCGGGTTCTGAAAGACGCTAACTTTCTGGGGTTGTAATCGTCACCTCCAATGTTTACACCCTCTCCACTGATCCTAGCTTGCTGCCAAGACAGAGTATCCACACTGCGGTAAAAGCCTTTTCACAGAAAGAGCAGAGATCATACCCCTCCCGCCTCTGGTCTGAGCTGTGTGAGCTGTCTGTCCCATTCTGGCTTGCCTGCTCTCAGCCTGGGCCCAGTCTGATTGACCCTCCCCCAAGCAAACACAGACCTTTTCTGGCGACTTTCAAGGATGTCTTCTCTTGGTGATTATTTGTGGATTTCTTTCTGGGCCAAGCCTTAAGTCTGAGGCTTGTCATGAAGTAAGTTCTGAGAGAAAATGAGGAACTCAAGCAGCTGTCTGCCTCCATGCCGCCATCTTGGCCGGAAGTCCCCTGAACACATGTTAATAGGAGAGTCATTACATCACCATACTACGTACTAAGCATATGTGAACTAAAGAACCATTTTCTCATCAATCACACCTAGTAAACACCCTGCTGTAAGTATCTTTTCTTTCAAATATAATTTTCTCAAAGTTCCTCAAATATCTGAGGTTCTCTACATTGGACTACCTGCCAGCTAGGAGAGGGGTAGGGGGGAAAGATGAGCAAAATTTACAACAAAAGGTTATGCAAAGGTCAATGTTGGAAAAATTATCCATGCATATGCTTTGTAAATAAAAAGATTATTAAAAAATTAGTCCCCAATTCATACAGTCATAGGATATGAACAAGCAGCTTTCAGATGAAGAAATTAATACCTGAGCATATGAAAAAATTCTCTGTATCATTATTAGAGAAATGCAAACTAGTACAACTTTGAGGTATCACCTCAGATTATCTAAGACAACAGAAAAATAATGATAAATGTTACAGGGGATGTGAAAAAACTGGGATGCATGAATTGTTGGTGGGATTGTGAAATGATTCATTCATTCTGAAGAGTAACTTGGAAAAGCTTAAAGGACTATAAAATTGTATATCCTTTGATCCAGCGATACTACTACTGGGTCTAAATGCCAAAGAGATCATAAAAAAGGAATAGGATTCCCATGTGCAAAAATGTTTGTAGCAACGCTTTCTGTAGTAGCAAGGAAAATGAAATTGAGCAGATGCCCATTAGATGGGAAATGCCTGAATAAGTTATGGTATATGAAGTTAATGGAATGTTATTGTTCTATAAGAATTGATGAAAAGGCAATTTCAGAAAAGCTTGGAAAGACTTACATGAACTGGTGCTGAGAAAAGTGAACAAAACCAGGAAAGCATTGTACAGAGTAGCAAAAGATTGTGTGATGATTAGCTGTGATAAATTTAGCTCTTCTCAGCAATACAGTAATGGAAGACAATTCAAGTAGACTTTGGATGAAATATGTCATCCACCTCCGGAGAAAGAACTATGGAGACTGAAAAAAGAATCGAAGCACACCATTTTCACCTTTTGTTTTATTTTTTTTTTCTATCTTGTAATTTTCCTTTTTGTCCTTACTTTTCTTTCCCAACATAGCTAATACGGAAATATGTTAAAAATGATTGTACATGTATAACCTATATTAGATTGCTTGCTGTTTTGATGAGGGGATAAGTAATGTAGGGAGAAAGAAAAAAAAATAGAACTCAAGCCCTTACAAAAATGAAAGCTGAAAACCATCTTTACATGTAATTGTAAATATAATATCCTATTTAAGTAAAACAAGAAAAAATAAGGTATTATATGAATTCATCCCATTAGCACAACTATTTTTGTCATTATTTTTCTCCTTGATCCCATTTTGTTTGAATTCAAATAAAAATAGAGAAATGTCAATATCTTAGTGCTCAGTGAATAAAATGAGGCATTATTTTATAACTAGACAAAATATTGTAATATTGGATTATGTTTTACAGTCTCACCTAAAACTTCTTTATAGCAACTCTACAATCAGATAAGATGATAGATACTTACAGCAGGGTGTTTACTATATGCCTTTATCCTGACCATATATAACTTCAGTTTTTGTTTCAAAATTTTTAGAATTTGAAAGCTTTGCATCCAGATTGTGCATAATCAATAAAGTTACATTTGATATAGTTATTCTACTCTATGATCTATTCCAGATCAAATTCCAGCCATCACAATCTCATCTTTACTCTTAGAACATATTTGAACCAGACTTACACTTTCCATTTCTGCTTATTCAAATTCTTCAATCATTTATGGATTAGCTTAAAATCTTCCTCTTCTCTGATATCCCCACAAGAAACAGATTTCTTTTACCTCAGATTTGTAATACATTTTTTCAGGATCTCTGCTTTGTATTTATTCTGTTTTATAGCACATTTAATTGAGTATATTACTTACTTCTATTAAATTTTGTGCTTCTCAAAAGTAGGAAATATAGGCTGGTTTTGTGTGTGTATGTGTGTGTGTGTTCAAATTTCTGTGCCCTTAGCACTTAGCATAGTAACTACCACAAAGAAGGTATTTAATATATTTTTGATGCATTGAATTAACTTAAATGAACAATAATTCTTCAATTTCTTCGCCCTTGTCTCTGGATAAGCATAAACTTCTTTATCATCTAGTCAAATTTACAGTCATATAGTTATAGAGCCTTCTTAGCATTTATAAAATTATTTTCCCTTTAGACTAGATTAAGACTTGCTGGAAGAGAATTAGGAGCACCAAAAGGTACATTTCCTCTTCATGCAAAAGAACATTTTAATCTTATACTCATCTGAACTAATATAGTTCTAATATATGCCTAATATAGTTCTCTCTAGATTTACTTATGAACTGGCATGGAATTAAGGATTACAACCTGTACCTCATATTCAGGTTATGGATATTAAAACCCATATTAAGGGATTTAAGCAATCCAGTGATAACTGCTAGGTAGATTACCAAATTGATTTATTTTAAAAATTTTGATCTAAAAGTAAGCTATGCAATTCTCTCAAAACTGCCATATAAATTTGGGGGCCATTTGTAATTACACTCTTAATACTATTAAAAACAACTTAAACTGAAATGATGTCCCCAGTGCCATTAGAAGCAATACTTTACAGCTGCTCCTACCATCCCACAAATACTCACTGGACAGCTATATACCATTTGCTAATGTTATTTCACTTTGATGCTAGATAGAGCCCTTAAGCTTATAAGTTATATTACTGCTTTAATGACTCAGGAATAGGCTCCTCAACTTTATATCTTTTTTCTCTATTTCCAAGGAGAGAATAGGAATTGGATGGGATGGGTGGTAGAAGCAGAATACAAAATAATTTGGTTTTGTTACTGGGCAGATGTAGGTCTGCTGGATCCAGTCACAGAAATGATTTCATAAAGTCTTTCACCAGTGTAAAAAAGTGATTGAGGACACAGAGAGGGAGGAGCTATTGAGAATTTAATCTTAGATTATGGATAAAAGGCAGTTCTAAACAGTAGCTTGATAAGAGAAGAAAAATAGATTTAGAGAAGTAAGAGAGATATGTTGCTAGCCATGCCATTAGCTTCCAAAATTGTTATTTCTCATATTTCCCATTCTAAATTTCCCTTTTTGTCTATCTTCCCTTGATCTCACTAGTACATCATATATTGGTGTAGCTGAAGTTATTTACTTTTGGAAGGAAAAAAAAAGTTATCTTAAATAGACACATAACATTTACATAGGCCAATTTTTTGCATATTTGATCTACCTGTCTATAATCTGTCTCTGAATCTATCTTGATCTCTAACTCTCATATTCCTTTTTTTCTTTAAATCTTTCAAAGATTTCTCATTTCCAGGTATAGGCTCTATCTGTGTTAACAAGAAAGTACTATTATTGTATATATAATATGGAAATAATTCACTGATTTTAGCCCAATGCCATTTAGCAAGTGTTTGTTAAATGAAATTGAGGAATCAATAATTGAAGAAAAAAACAAAACAAAAGACTATCAAAATGGAAAGTTCTATGCCAATTGTACAAAATCCAGGCAATGGTAGCTTTGGATCTGGGAGAAAATAGAATAAGTTTCAAATTAATAAAAATAAAATAAAAGCTATTCAATTAATAATAACTGAAATTTAGCAATTTATTGCCAATAATGATTTGTATTTAAAAAAAATTACAAGCTGCATAAAATCTATAAAACATGTTTGGTTGTCCTAAGCTGTCATCAGTGGAAATGTTTTTTGCTCCCCTTGTCATTCCTGGGAATGCTGAAAACCCAAATATATATTTCTCATGTGATATAACTTTCCTGAAACATCTGCTGCCAAGAAAGTTTGTTTGGAGCTTGTGATGATGGATGAATTTTTGACAGGTATTTGCAATTCAGATCAGATGCAGACAGATTTAGTACCTAGAATATCCCAGTTTATTAAAAATCACCATTGATTTATTTAACACCCTTTTTCCCTCCAAACTGGCTCTCATCTTAACAATCTTTGAGTATTAATAACTTAGCAGTGATATTCACAACTTATCCAGTTACTTGCATTTAAATGGAACGTTGTGACTCAAAATAAAAATAGTACACATTTATAGCATACTTTATAGTTTACAAAGAATTTTCTTTACAACAATTCTATGGAATGTACAAATGTTAGTCTCATTTTACAGATGAAGAAACTGAGTCTTAGCTCACACAAATGAAGTCTAATATCTACTCTGGAGTTCAGTATTTTCCCCTATAACATATTGACTATATAATCTTCATTTAAAAATTGATCTGAACAAGTTATTTTTGCTAATGTTGAAAACTTCATCAATTTATCCAGCAAATCAGAATTAAACTCTTATGGCATGTAGAATAAAGTAGAGATTTAAAGTTCTAATTAAACACATCCCCTAATCATAAGAAGTTTATGAACTACTTAGGAAGTAATACAGAAATATAGATTACAGTAAAATACAATATTCTGGCACATTATATGAATCTGTGAAATAAATAGGACTAAAGCCAGCAGAGCAGAATAAAAAAAATAACATGGAGGATATTACCTTTGAGTTTTAAAGGATGAATAAAAATATAACAGGAAACAAAGAAAGGAAGAGAAAATAAAATTCTAACATATGGTTAATATATGAAAAAATTCTTGGAGGTAGTTAAGCACTTAGCACATTAGTTGGACACAGAATTGAACAATTTGGCTGAAGTATAAACTAAATAGATTGGAGTAATATGAGACAAAACAAACAAACAAGCAAACAACAACAACAACAACAACAACAAAACAAACAAACAAGAAAGACAGGATCACCTAAGATTTTAAAGGCTTTTTTATTAAGCCTTAATATTTCACCAAGATCCATTTCAGCTTTTCTACCAGATACCTTCATTTTCTTTCCTGAGCCTTTTCAAGCTCTTTTTACATGTTGCATTCTCCCCTTAGAATACAAGCTCCCTCAGGGCAGGAACCCTGTCTTTTTTTCTTTCTTTCTGTGTCTGTATGCATATGTGTGTGTTTGTGTGTGTTTGTGTGTGTGTGCACATGCATTACTGCATAAGTATGTGTTTGTATCTGTGTATTGAAAGGATTTATCATAGTTTCTAGATTAAAGTAAGTCTTATGTTTGTTAACTTGTTATTGTTCTGAATATAAAGCTGAAAAGTTCAAATTCTATTCAGTAAGTAATATAGAGCTGCTAAAGATTTTATGTTCAGTGAAAAAAAAATAGCCTGGATATTTGTGTAGGAAAACTTAGTCTAGAAACAAGTTGAATGGCTAATTAGTAAGGGACAAAGAAAGAAAGATCATGTAAGAGGTTTTTGTAAAGTCCAATTAGACATCAATAAGACCTATAGTAAGGAAATACTATTAGGAAATAAAGAAGGGATGTGAATATTACAGGAGGAAACAGACTGAGAACAGACCCTTGAAGAATATCAACATTTGATATGAGGAATCAATAAAGGGGACAAGAAGTGGAGTAAGACAGAATTGAGCTAGCAGAATGGGCATTCCTGAAAAAGGACAGAAATGATTTTTTCTGGTAAAATATAGTGGTTTTCTTTTTCTTTTTTTCTGAAGTACTAGTGAATTCAAGGAGAATAGAGATGAAAAATGGAATCTGATTTTATTCATAAGAGATCAAGAGGTCTTACATTTGTCAGATATATAAAGATGAATTGCTTACCACTGGTTAGTAGACATACTTAGCAGTCAATATTGAAAGAAATAACTAACTTTAAAATGTTGCATTAATTGAATCATAAATTTATAAGATTTGTAAAGGTATCCTCCTTTATTTTTACTTTGTTTTTACTTATTGGGGAGTGCAGTCTCTAGAAGAGTCAACCCTAGTCAAATAGCTTAGGACATAGACCTGGATATGACCTCTGTGTGTGTTGGTTGTCCAAGGGTCAGCTCAGTCTCTTCACAATAACACTGCTCACTAACATTGGTGTAATTCACTATTTGCTTATGTAATGTCATTTGTGTGTGTGTGTGTGTGTGTGTGTGTGTGTGTGTGTGTGTATGTGTGTGTGTATGTATGTGGCAATTGGGCTTAAATTACTTGCTCAGGGTCACATAGGTAATAAGTGTTAAATGTTTGAGACCAGATTTTAACTCAGGTTCTCTTGACTTTAGGGCTGATACCCTATTGATTTTGCCATCTAGCTATCCCTAATGTAGCATCTTAAAAAAAAAAAAAAAAAAAAAAAAAAAACATTTATGGAGAGATTGTGATCATCATCAGTAGAGGGAAAACCTATACAAGCTAAATAACTTGTCATATGAGGTAATAAAATTTTAATGTGGTTAATTTTTCTTGAATAAGAAAATTAACCTCTCTTCTGAAGTTATGTGAATATTATATCCTTTATTTAATTCTACACAAAATCTTAAAAATGTGGACTGTGAAGTTGTACTTAAGCCAAGATGAGATTTTGATGAAATGGGAAATATTGATAACAAAATAGGAGATGTGAAGTACATAAATGAAAAAGAAGCAATAGAAGAGAGGGAAAGAGGTAAGTTATATTTGTGAGGTCATAGTGGAGGCAGTAGTGAAAATGATGATAGTTGAATTAAAGGTGATTTCTCTTAAATTTCATCATAATTAAAAAAAAAACTTTACATTTCATAAATTTATACTTTCCTGCCTTCTATATTATCCTACCTCCCTAAATCTACTTTTTGTCTTGATCTTAGTCAACTTCTCCTCCTCTAGTTAACCCAACATATCACTTTTGTTCTGGCCTCATTTTCTTTAATTTTGATCTGAAGGACAACCACTTTAGTTGTAAGATTAATTAATCTATATTAAATAAATTCTTACATTGTTTCCAACACTGTTGGATGCTGGGGAAACAAGTACAAAGAATAAAACATTCCTTATCCCCCAGAAAATTAATTTCTAATAGACAGAACTATTTGCCTCCTTGTCTTAATTATACTCTGCAAAATCCAACTATAGATCAAAACTTCCTTAAATCTCCTTTGCTTATATTCATATAGCTGCTGGAGAAAAATCATACTAAGTCTGTACACTATGGACACATGTAATTTATTACCACCTGGATTATCATTACTATATAACAATTTTCATATTTCCTAATTTCCTAAAAGATTGCACAGCTATTGAATTATGTCTTTACCATTTTTTCTCTCGGTAAAAGTGGAATTCATATGAATTCCACATTGAGAAAATAAAATCACTATTTCCCTATTCTTATTATAGAAATCAAAGATTCTATTCATTAACACCATACTTTCTCTCATTGATAAAATATTTGGTATTTTATCTTGCAATGTTTCACTTTGTCTCAATCCTCTCCTCTGGGAAATTGACCCCTGGATGAATTGACACCTTGAGCATGTATTCCCATTCAGTCCCTTCTATCCTTTAATGCCTTTCCTCCCTTCTATAAACATGTCAAGGTTTATTCAATACTTTAACAGATACATACACATACATACAAATACACCCCTAACCTCTTCCATCCCCTCAGGTAATCATCTGATATCTTTTCCCTTTCTCAGTCAAACACTATAAAGAGATGATTGTTTACCTATGAACCATCAATCCCCCATGTCCAAAGTGTTTCTCTCTTCTTGCTTTGATTAGAATGCATAGTTTCCTTCAAAGCTTATTATAAGTGACACCTTTATATAACTTTCCCCAGATTTTCATAATTTTAATGATTTCTCCCTGCTGGATTTACCTGTTATTTATAGTATATATGCTTTATCATCTTTCCCAAGAGACTATTGATGACAGAGACTATTTCACTGATGTGCTCACTTTAATAATTTGAATAAGAATTTTAATTGAATAATAAATTAAACCTCAACATAGCCAGGAAAAAGGCAGATTTCATCTGCATGAACTAACAAGAACTTTAGCCTAGCCCTGGGCAAACAGAAATGTAAATAATATAATCCTATCAATGAGGCTTTAGACATAAAGATAATAATGTAGACATATGAATACAAAGAATAATTAACATGAGAATAGTTGAGGAAAAAGAAGTGCCTTTATATATTATCAGTGGAGCAATGATTTGGTTTAAAAAAAAAAGGCAATTTGGGGCAGCTAGGTGGTACAGAGTGTCAGCTGTCAAGTCAGGAAGACTGGAGTTCAAATCTGACCTCAAACACTTAACACTTCCTAATTGTGTGACCCTAGGCAAGTTACTTAATTGTCTCAGAAAACAAACAAATGAACAAACAAACAAAACAAAACAAAACAAAACAAAAACAAAGCAATTTGGAATTTGTAAATAAAATGCCTATATTCTTTGACCCACAGATTCCATTGCTACTCTTATAACTTATAGGTAAATTATTTTATGTAGGTTACAATTTAGGAGGAATGGTCTCTCCATGATATATGGAAAATACTTTACTTTCATAGAAACATATATCCAAATAATTTTGTAGGTTGATTTATTATTTTTGTGTGTGTGTGTTCTATGTGTTAGCTCCATTACATCTTGGATCCCTTAAGTTTTCAGCATTTTTTTATGCACTTAACTCTGTCTTATGTTGTATTGAACTTGTTGATCTACTGTACTGAAAGTTAAAAATCTAGTTAAGGGGGAAATGATTCATTATTTTTATTCTCTCTTCCAATAATGTAGCATGATGCTTCACATATGGTAATCACTTAATATTTTTTGAATTGAAATAATTCTAATTAGTTTCAATTTTATAAAAAAAACTCAAAACCTGCATAAGCATTTTAATTTTATTTATTAAATGATTAAATAAATAGCATTTTGATAATTTCACAAAATGAAATAAAATCTGCAATCTACTATAATCTCATTGAATATTTAATAGTTATTTGTTGAATTTGAATCAAATAATTATATATAAAATATTTACTGTATGTAATATTTATGAAAAATGATTTTTGAATAAATTATTTTAAAATAATTGAATGAAATAAGTTTTTTTTTTTCATTTTATGATTTTATTGCTATGTTCTGGACAATCTGAAATGCAATCCTGCCCTGGGGCAATAAACGGAAACTTGGCTAACTGATGTTTTTAACATCTCATTATTATACTTCTAGGGATGAAGGCAAAATGGCAGCATAAAACCAGGAAGCTGCTTGAGCTCTCCCAGTTTCCTTTGAAAACCACATGAAATAAGCCTCTGAACAGAGTATTATGATTTCCAGCTCAAGATAGACTGGAAACACTTCAAGAAAGATCAATGGGGTGAAAAGATGTTTAGCCCAGCTTAGACAGACTCTGGGAAAACCAGTAAGTCTTAATCACAGAAAATCAGCAACTAAGAGCTTCCATCCTGTCTCAGTAAAGGAGCAGATCTGTGTGGCAACCCCTGTCTCATCTCAGAAGGCAAACACTGGGAAACCAGACAGTTTTCTGAAAAGAGCAGGCAAAGTTGTCCCCCGTAAATACAAGGGGTTCCTGTCTTAAAGTCAAGGCTCAGAGCTGCATAGGAAGATTGGGATAGCACCCATTTCCTCCAGGAGCAGAGCTCAACCATAGCAGTAAAAAAGAGAGGAAATACCAAAAGAAAGGAAAGAAAATGAGCAAAAAACAGAAAAGAACCCTGACCATAGAAAACTTCTATCTTACAGGACAGACCAAAACACAAATTCAGACAAAGACAGAATGTACACAGAAGAAATCTCAAAGAGTGAGATAAATTGGTCTCAAGCCCAAAGAGACTTTTTGGAAGTGCTAATAATAAAAGAGTGGAAAATGTTTCTATTGGAAAAAAAAAAGTATAGTGGCATAAATAAGAACACATGAAGAGGTGCAAAAGAACTGTTGCAATCAAGGGAAAGAAGGGAGGAGGAAGAGCATTGTCTAAAGCTTGATCTCATCAGTTTTGGCTTTAAGAGGGAATAACTTAATCATTCAGATAAATTTTGCATTTCTATATAGCTACATGAATAAAATAAAGAGGAAATTAGTGAATTGGATATTCAACTAAAAAAAGCAGAAAAAGAACAAATTCATAACCCCAATTAAATACCAAATTTGAAATTCTGAAAACAAAGGAGAGATTAAGAAAATTAAATCTATGAAAACTATTGAACTAATAAATAAAACTAAGAGTTGGTTTTATGAAAAAATCCAAACAAACTAGATAAAACTTTGGTTAATTTATTTGAAAAAGGAAAAAAAAAATATCATCAACATCAAAGATAAAATTATAGAAATAATTAGGAGGTATTTTGCCCAACTATATGAAGAAAATCTGACAACCTAATCAAAATATACAAATATTTACAAAAATATAAATTGCCTAGATTAACATAAGAGAAAATAAATTACTTAAATTGTCCCATTTTAGAAAAAAGAAATTGAAAAAGTCATTAATGAACTCCCTAAGATTCAAAGATTTCCAGGGCCAAATGGATTGACAAGTGAATTCTACCAAACATTTAAAAACAACTAATTCCAGTATTATGTAAACTATTTGGAAAAAATAGGTAAAGAAGGAGTCCTGCAATTCTATCAATTACCCAAATATGGTACTGATACCTATACCAGGAAGAGCCAAAACAGAGAAAGAAAATTATAGACCATTCTCCCTAATGAATATTGATACAAAAATTTTATATACAATAGCAATTTATCAGCAAAAATGAAGAGCTGGTTCAATATCAGAAAAACTATATCATAATCCACCATAAAGATAACAAAAGCAACAGAAATCATGTGTAAATCTCAATTGATGCAGAAAAATACAGCACATATTCCTATTAAAAAACACTAAAACACTATAGAGCATAGAAATAAATGGAGCTTTCTTTAAAATAATGGACAGTGTCCATCTAAAACCAATAGCAAGCATTATTTGTATTTTTTATTTGTAATTTCTTAATAAATTTTTGTAATAAATATTAATTGTAATTATTTGTAGTGGATAATCCAATAAGATGAAGGGTGCAAGGAGATGCCCATTATCACCACTATTATTCAACACTGTACCAGAAAAAATAAAAAAAATAAAAAAACATTTATAGCAATAATAAAAGAAAAAGAAATTAAAGGAATTTGATTAGGCAATCAGGAAATAAAAATCATTCTTTGAACATGATATGATATTGTATTTAGAGAATCCTCCCAAACAATCTATAAACCTACTTAAAACAGTTCACAACTTTAACAAAGTTACAGGACATAAAATAAACCCTCAGAACTCACCATCATTTTTATATATTACTAACAAAAACCAAAGACAGCTAAAGATTGAGAAATTTCATGTAAAATAATGGTAGATAAAATAAACTATTGCCACAAAAACACTTCTCACCCAAATACAATCAATATAAACAATTGGAAAAGTATCACTGACTAATAACTATAACTGGACTAATATAATAAAAGTGAAAATTCTGCCTAAATCAAACTGTCAAAATTATTTTATAGAACTAGAAAAAATAATAACAAAATTTATCTGGAAAAATTAAAGGTCAAGAGTATCAAGGGAATTAAAAAATAATACAAAGAATCGTGGCTTAGCAGTACCAAATATAAAACTATATTATAAATCAATAGTCACCAAAACAATTTGGTAATGGCTAAGAAACAGAATAATAGATCGGTGGAATAGATTAAATAAACACATCACAACAGTCAAGGACATAGTAATCTAGCATTTGATAACTCTCAAACTCCAATTTCTGGAATAGGAACTCACTATTTTCCAGAATTTTCAGGGAAAACTGAAAAAAATAATATGTCCGAAACTTGGGATAGACTCACATCAATACAAAATAAAGGATGATACCATAAACAAATTAGAAGAGCAAAGGCTAATTTACCTATCAGATCTTTGGAGAAAGGAAAAATTTAGGACCAATGAAAAACAAGGCAACATTATAAAAGGTGAAATAGGCAACTTTGATTACATTAAATTAAAAAGATTTCGTATAAGCATAATCAACAGAAACAAGATTAAATGAGAAGTACAAAGCTGGGAAAAAACCTTTACAGCCAGTATTACTGATAAAGATCTCATTTCTAAAATATATAAAGAACTCTGTCAAATTTATTTTTTTTTATTTCAAACTGTATTTATTTGTCACTTTTTAAAATTTTAATAATAATAGTTTTTATTTACCCAGATATATGCATGGTTTATTTTAAAACATTGACACTTGCCAAAACATTTGTTCCAATTTTTCCCCTCCTTCCCCCCCACCCAGATGGCAGGTTGACCAATACATGTTAAACATGTTAAAGTAAAAATTAAATACAATATATGTATACATGTGCAAACAGTTGTTTTGCTGTACAAAAAGAATCAACTTTGAAATAGTGTACAATTAGCCTGTGAAAGAAATCCAAAAGGCAGCCAGACAAAAATAGTGGGATTGCAAATAGTATGTAGTGGTTCATAGTCATCTTTCAGAGTTGTTTTGCTTGGTGTAGCTGGTTCAGTCCATTACTGCTCTATTGGAACTGATTTGGTTCATCTCATTGTTGAAAATGGCCACATCCATCAGAATTGATCGTCATATAGCATTGTTGTTGAAGTATGCATCATATAATATATAATGATCTCTTGGTCCTACTTATTTCACTCAGCATTAGTTCATGTAAATCTCTCCAGGCCTTTCTGAAATCATCCTGTTGGTCATTTCTTCTAGAACAATAATATTCCATAATATTCATATACCACAATTTATTCAGCCATTCTCCAATTAAAGGGCATCCATTTAGTTTCCAGTTTCTGGCCACTACAAAGAGGGCTGCCACAAACATTCTTTCACATACTGGTCCCTTTCCCTTCTTTAAGATCTGCTTGGGATATAAGCCCAGTAGTAACACTGCTGGGTCAAAGCGTATACACAGTTTGATTACTTTTTGAGCATAGTTCCAAATTACTCTCCAGAATGGCTGGATGTATATTCACAAAGCCACCAACAATGTATCTGTGTCCCTGTTTTCCCACATCCCCTCCAACATTCTGCATTATCTTTCCCTGTCATTCTAGCCAATCTGACAGGTGTGTAGTGGCATCTCACAGTGGTCTTAATTTGCATTTCTAGGATTAATAATGACTTGGAGCATCTTTCCATATGACTAGAAATAGCTTCAATTTCTTCATCTGAAAATTGTCTGTTCACATCCTTAGACCATTTATAAATTGGAGAATGGCTTGATTTCTAAGAAATTAGAGTCAATTCTCTATATATTTTGGAAATGAGGCATTTATCAGAACCTTTGACTGTAAAAAATGTTTTCCCAGTTTATTATTTCCCTTCTAATCTTATCTGCATGAGGTTTGTTTGTACAAAATCTTTTCAACTTGATATAATCAACGTTTTCTACTTTGAGATCAACATTGATTTCTAGTTCTTCTTTGGACATAAATTCATTCCTCTTCCACAGGTCTGAGGGGTTAACTATCCTATGTTCCTCTAATTTATTTATAATGTCATTCTTTATGTCTAGGTCATGAACCCATTTTGACCTGACCTTGGTGTACAATGTTAAGTGTGGGTCAATGCCTAGTTTCTGCCATATTAATTTCCAATTTTCCCACCAATTTTTGTCAAACACTGAGATCTTATACCAAAAGCTGGGGTCCTTGGGTTTCTCAAACACTAGATTATTGACTGTTTTCTCCTTTGAACCTAGCCTATTCCACTGATCAACCAGTCTATTAGCCAATACCAAGTGGTTTTGGGAACTGCTACTTAATATAATTTTAGATTTGGTACAGCTAGGCTACTTTCATTTGATTTTTTTTTTTCATTAATTCACTTGAAATTCTTGACCTTTTGTTTTTCCATATGAACTTTATTGGTATTTTTTCTAGGCCATTAAAATAGTATTTTGAGAGTCTGATTGGTATAGCACTAAATAAATAGATTAGTTTAGGTAGCATTGTCATCTTTATTATATTTGCTCTCCCTATCCAAGAGCATTTAATATTTTTCCAATTGGTAATATCAGACTTAATTTGTGTGGAAAGTATTTAGTAGTTTGGTTTATATAGTTTCTGATTTTCCCTTGGAAGATAGATTCCTAAATATTTTATAGTATCTGTAGTTACTCTAAATGGAATTTCTTTTTGTAACTCTAACTGTTCGATTTTGTTAGTCATATATAAGAATGCTGATGATATATGTGGGTTTATTTTGTATCCTGAAAATTTGCTAAAGGTGTGGATTATTTCTAATAGCTTTTTAGTAGAATCTTTGGGGTTCTCTAAGTATACCATCATATCATCAGTAAAGAATGATAATGTGGTTTCCTCATTACCTACTCTAATTCCTTTAATCCCTTTTTCAACTCTCTTTTCCAAAGCTAGCATTTCTAATACAATATTGAATAGTAATCTAGATAGTGGGCAACCTTGTTTTTCACTCCTGCTGTTAATGGGTATAGTTGCAGTTCATCCTCATTACATATGATGCTTACTGATTTTAAATAGATGCTACTGATTATTTTAAGGAAAAGTTCATTTATTCCTATTCTCTCAAGTGTTTTTAATAGAAATGGATGTTGGATTTTATCAAATGCTTTTTCTGCATCTATTGAGATGATCATATGATTTTTGTTAATTTACTTCTTAATATAGTCAATGATACTGATAGTTTTCCTAATATTAAACCAGCCCTGCATTCCTGGTATAAATCTTACATGATCATGATGCATTATCCTGAGAATGGTTTTCTGTAGTCTTTTTGCTAATATCTTATTTAAGATTTTAGAATCCATATTTATTAGGGAGATTGGTCTACAGTTTTCTTTTTCCATTTTCAACCTACCTGGTTTGGGTATCAGTAAAAGGAATTTGGTAGGATCCCTTCATTCCCTATTTTTTCAAATAGTTTATATAGCATTGGGGCTAATTTTTCTTTGAATGTTTGGTAGAATTCACATGTAAATCCATCTAGTCCTGGAGATTTTTTTCTTAGGGAGATGATTAGTAACTTGTTCTATTTCTTTTTCTGAAATGTGACTATTTAAGCAATTCAATTCCTTCTCTGTTAATCTGGGGAATCTATATTTCTGGTGGTAGTAATCCATTTCACTTTGGTTATCAAATTTATTGGTATAAAGTTGGGCAAAGTAACTCCTTATTATTTCTCTAATTTCCTCTTCATTGGTGGAAAGTTCCCCTTTTCATTTTTAAGACTAACAATTTGATTTTCCTCTTCCCTTTTTCTAATCAGATTTACCAAAAGTTTATCTATTTGTTAGTTTTTTCATAAAACCAACTCTTAGTTTTATTTATTACTTCAATAGTGTTTTTTTTTTTACTTTCAATATTATTAATTTCTCTTTTTAATTTTAGAATTTCAAGTTTAGTATTTGATTGGGGGTTTTTAATTTGGTCTTTTTCTAGCTTTTTAAGTTGTGAGCCCAATTCATTGATCTTCTCTTTCTCTATTTTTTTCAAGTAAGCCTCTAAAAATATAAAATTTCCCCTTATTACCACTTTAGCTGCATCCCACAAATTTTGGTATGCTGTATTATCGTTGTCATTATCTTGAGTGAAATTATTGTGCCTATAATTTGCTGTTTCATCCAATCATTTTTTAATATGAGAATATTTAGTTTCCAATTACTTTTTGGTTTATTTACCCCTAACTTTTTATTGAATGTAGTTTTTATTGCATCATGATCTGAAAAGAAAGCCTTTCTTATTTCTATCTTACTGAATTTAATCTTGAGATCTTTATGTCCTAATATATGGTCAATTTTTGTATAGGTTGCATGAACTGCTGAGAAGAAAATATATTCCTTTTTGTCACTGTTCAGTTTTCTCCAAAGATCTATCATATCTAGTTTTTTTCTAGTATTCTATTTACCTCTTTAATTTATTTCTTATTTGGTTTGGGGTTTGACTTATCTAATTTTGAGAGTGTAAGGTTGAGATCTCCCACTATTATATTTTTGTTGTCTATTTCTTCTCTCAACTCTCTTAACTTCTCCTTTAGGAAGTTAGATGCAATACCGCTTGGTGCATATATATTTAGTATTGATATTGCTTC
Organism: Sminthopsis crassicaudata; assembly: GCF_048593235.1. Taxonomy (NCBI): domain Eukaryota; kingdom Metazoa; phylum Chordata; class Mammalia; order Dasyuromorphia; family Dasyuridae; genus Sminthopsis; species Sminthopsis crassicaudata. The sequence continues at coordinate 111,374,893 of NC_133622.1, forward strand.
ATTGTCTATGCTACTGTTTAGCAAGATATAGTTTCCTTCCCTATCTTTTTTGATTAGATCAATTTTTGCTTTTGCTTAATCTGAGATAAGGATGGCTATCCCTGCTTTTTTGACTTCACTTGAAGCATAGTAGATTCTGTTCCAGCCTTTTACCTTTACTCTGTATGTATCTCCCTGCTTTAAATGTGTTTCTGTAAACAACATATTGTAGGGTTCTTACTTTTGGTCCAGTCTGCTATCCAGCTCCGCTTAATGGAAGAATTCATCCCATTCACATTTCTGTCAAATTTATAAGAAGACAAGTCATTCCTCAGTTGATAAATGATCAGAGACAGAGAATAAGAACAGACCATTTACAAATGTTGGAGGGAATGTTAAAAACAAAAAACAAAACAAAACAAAACAAAAACCTGTGACAGTAGTGCATTATTGCTGAAGTTTTGAAATGATCCTACTATTCTGCAGGGAAATTTGGAACTATGCCCAAAAGGCTGTCAAAGTATAAATATCCTTTAACCCAGAATTGCTACTGCTGAATTTGTGTCCCAAGGAAATCATAAAGAAGGGAAAAGGATCCACATGTGCAAAAACATTTGTAGCAAATTATTTTGAATTAGCAGGAAATTCAGAAATGAGTAGATGCTTATCAATTGGGGAATCGCTGAACAAGTTGTAGTGTGTGAAGATAATGGAATATTAATATTCTATAAAATGATGAACAATGTTGTTTTAGAAAGGCCTGGAAAGATTTACATGAATTGATGTGCAAAACACACAGAACCCGAAATAAATTTACACAATAACAATAAGAATGTGTGATGATCAACTATGAAAGGTTTGGTTCTTCTCAATGGTTTAGTGATCCAAAACAATCTCAATAAATCTTGAACAGAAAATGCCATCTGCATCCAGAAAAAGAACTATGGGGATTGAATGTAAATTAATATATGCTATATTCACATGTTTTCTATTTTTTTTTCTTTCAATTTTTTCCCTTTTAATCTGATTTTTTCTCCCAACACAATTAATAAAGCAAATAAATAAATTTTTAAAACTCAGCCATACACAAATTATGACAACTGAGCAGTTGGTAAAGGAAAAAAAATCATTTCTGTCCCTAAGATATATTTGTATCCTAAAATAGCAATTAAAAAAGTGGAGAAGACTTTATTTTCCTTAGTTCTTAGGAGAGGAAACTCCCTCTAATAATCTGTGTCTTGAAGCCAAGAAAGTTTGGTACATAATGCTTGCATGAAATCAAGTGACCAGACTCTTCAGTGTCATAAACAAATTTGTAAAACCTGACTAAATAAATATTTTAAATGATCCAATATGAAGCTCAGTTTGGCACAGTTTCTTTATGTAGCCTTATGTAGGACTGGTTTTATCTGGTAACAAAGTGAAAATAGAAGTACTATCATTGGAGATGTCCCATTAGCCACAGATACAATTGCAGAATCTGGTTGGGCTATGTCATTCATCAATGTGTACCAGTAGAATAAGATTAATTCACATCTAGGATAAAATCCCTCTTTACTCCTACTGACATAAAATTGATGTTGCTAAGTAAAAGGATATGTATGATTTTATAGCCCTTTAGGTATAGTTCCAAATTGCTCTACAGGATAGTTGATTCAATTCCCAATTCCAAACATGGTACAGTGATGTTTCTTTTTCTCTCATACACTACATTGTTACTTTTTCTGTCCTATAAATTTGCATTTGTTCAATCAATAATGATTCAGAGCATTTTCCATATGGTTTTAGATTATCTTGATTACTTCATTTGAAAATTGTTCATATCTTTTGATCATCTATCAATTGAGAAATAATTCTTATTTTTGCAAGTTTGATTTAGTTCTCTATATGTTTGAGAAATGAGATTTTATCTGAGAAATTTGCTTCAAAACTTTTTTTCATTAATATTTTTGTTTTCCCCTTTCCTATTCTTCAGCATTTTATTCTATTCTTTCTCTCCTTCACTCTCTTCTTCTCTTGTTTTGTTCTGAATATATCCTTCTCCAATCTAAGTTTTCCTTCTGTCACAATGCATATCAGCTGTTTACTCCTCTCCTACTTTCCTGTAGATTATGATAGATTTCTATGCCTTGCTTTACCAAATTGAGGGCCTGGTTTTCTTTCTTTGAACAAATGCTGATGAGAATAAATTTCACTCAGTTCCCATTTCTTCCCCAATCTTCTTGAATGTAAAAGCTTTTCATTACCTCTTTGATGTGAATAACTTACCTTTTTCCATCTCTCCATTTACATCTCACAGTACATTGTTTCCTCATTATTTTTACTTTATTTTTAGATATCATCCCTTCATATTTGTGCCATCTCTCTACATGGATAGTTCTGATAAATTCCTTAATAAGGAGAAAGTTTTTATGAATTACAAATATCTTTCCACACAGAAACGTAGCCAATTTAATATTAATCAGATCCTTATGATTTTCCTTTCCTATTTACCTATTTTCAAATGCTTCTCTTGAGCTTTGTATTTGACAGATAAATTCTATTAAGGTCTGGGCTTTTTAACAGGAATGCTTGAAAGTCCTCCTTCATTGAATATATTTTTTCCCTTGAAGTATAAAACTCAGTTTTGCTGAATACATAATCTTTATTTGTAATCCTAGCTCCTTTGCCCTCCAGAATAACATAGTCGTTCAGTTCTCTAACACACAAACTGCTAAATCTTGTGCTCTGTTGACTATAGTTCTACAACACTTGAATTATTTGTTTGGGGATATTTGTAATAATTTCTCATGATGTGGGAGCACTGGAGTTTGACTATTCAATTTTAACTTAAAGGGATTTTTCATTTTGGGATCTCCTTCAGGAGATGATCAGTGGGTTTCTTCAATTTCAATTTTATTACCTAGTTTTAGGATATGAGGAAAATTTTCTGACCAACAGGATGTTTGCAGAAAGGCCTGGAGAGACTTATATGAACTGATACTGAGTGAAATGAGCAGGACCAGGAGATCATTATATATTTCAACAACAATACTGTATGATGATCAATTCTAATGGACGTGGCCCTCTCCAACAACGAGATGAACCAAATCAGTTCCAATAGAGCAGTAATGAACTGAACCAGCTACACCCAGAGAAAGAACTCTGGGAGATGACTATGAACCACTACATAGAATTTCCAATCCCTTTAATTTTGTCCTCCTGCATTTTGGATTTCCTTCACAGACTAAATGTACACTATTTTAAAGTCCGATTCTTTTTGTTCAGCAAAACAACTGTTTGGTCATGTATACATATATTGTATTTAATTTATACTCTAACATATTTAACATGTATTGGTCTACCTGCCATGGTGGGGGAGGAGAAGGAGGGGAAAAATTGGAACAAAAGGTTTGACAATTGTCAATGTGGTAAAATTACCTATGCAAATATCTGGTAAATAAAAACTATTATATAAAAAAAAGAATATCCGGGAAATTTTCATTGGAAAATAATGTCTAGAGGGTTTTGTTGTTTTCTTTTATTAATTTTTATTTTGTGTTTATTCATGCCTTTTAGGTAGTCCAATAAACTATTTCTCCTGGATCTGTTTTCTGCATCAATTGTTTTTGCAGAGAGATATTTAAAAATGTCTTCTCCCTCCAATTCTTTTGATTTGGTTTTATTGTTTCTCGATTTCTTATAAAAAAGTTTTCATTTAATTAATTCTAATTTTTAAAGAATTATTTTCTAAGCAGTGGTCACCAAAACCATTTGGTTTTGGCTAAGAAATAGACTAGTTGATCAGTGGAATAGGTTTGGTTCACAGGACAAAATAGTCAATAACTATAACAATCTAGTATTTTACAAACCTAAAGATCCCAACTTTGGGGATAAGAATTTGCTATTTGACAAAAACTGCTGGGGAAACTGGAAATTAGTATGGCAGAAACTAGGCATGGACCCACACAACACCATACAGCAAGACAAGATCAAAATGGGTACACGATTTAGGCATAAAGAATAAGATTATAAATAAATTAGAGGAACATAGGATAGTTTACCTCTCAGACCTGTGGAAGAGGAATGAATTCATGACCAAAGAAGAACTAGAGATCATTATTGATCACAAAATGGAAAGCTTTGATTATATAAAATTGAAAAGTTTTTGTACAAACAAAATCAATGCATATAAGATTAGAAGGGAAATAATAAACTGGGAAAACATTTTTACAGTCAAAGGTTGAGATAAAGGCCTCATTTCCAAAATGTATAGAGAATTGACTCTAATTTCTTAGAAATCAAGCCATTCTCCAATTGATAAATGGTCAAAGGATATGAACAGACAATTTTCAGATGATGAAATTGAAATTATTTCTACTCATATGAAAGCGTATTCCAAATCACTATTGAACAGAGAAATGAAAATTAAGACAACTCTGAGATACCACTACACACCTGTCAGATTGGCTAAGATGACAGGGAAAGATAATGCAGATTGTTGGATGGGATGTGGGAAAACTGGGACACTGATGCATTGTTCGTGGAATTGTGCAGACCCTTTGATCCAGGAGTGTTTCTACTGGGCTTATATCCCAAAGAGATATTAAAGAAGGAAAAGGGATCTGTATGTGACAAAATGTTTGTGGCAACCCTTTATGTAGAGGCTAGAAATTGAAATTGAATGGATGTCTAATTGGAGAATGGTTGGGTAAATTATGGTATATAAATGTTATGGAATATTATTGTTCTGAAAGAAATGACCAGCAGGATGAATACAGAGACATACATGAACTAAGTGAAATGAGCAGAACTAGGAGATCATTATTCACTTCAATAATAATACTGTATGAGGATGTATTCTGTTGGAAGTGGATATCTTTGAGAAAGAGAAGATCAAATTCAGTTCCAATTGATCAATATGGACAGAATCAGCTACACCCAGAGAAGGAACATTGGGAAGTGAATGTGGATTACTTGTATTTTTGTTTTTCTTCCCAAGTTATTTTTACCTTCTGAATATAATCTTTCTTGTGCAATAAGAGAATTGTATGGGTCTGCAGACATATATTGTATCTATTATATACTTTAACACATTTAAAATGTATGAGACTACCTGCCATTTAGGGGAGGGGGTGGAGGGAAGAAATGGAAAAGTTGGAACAGAAGTGAGTGCAAGGGACAATGTTGTAAAATTTACCCATGTATATGTTCTATCAATAAAATCCATAATTTAAAAAATCGTTTTCCTCACTGAGGGTTATGATTCTTACAAGGTACTAAGACAATGGAATTGATAAAGATAATAATTATCTAATTTAGCATGATTCAGTATAATTGATCTGATCCTACAAGGAGATATTTTGGCCCAGAACTTGAAACAAAGTACTAAGTGGAAATGAGGAGACAATGGTTAAGTCTAACTCAGCATTGATTTAATTGTCCAACAAATAATGGTTTCCTAGTGATGTAATGATTGGAGTATGCTCAGTGCACAGCATATAAGCAAGAAACTCTCAGGGCCAGACCACAAGCCCACTTTTGGAGGTGGAGTCAGATTCATTCCATTTTCAACCTTTGTTCTGGTTGGAGTCTTTGGATTCAGAGGGAGCTAGAGGCAGAAGTTGGAAGAGACAAGGCACTATAGACAAGAGCTCTCAGAATCAAAGAGAGAGATGGGCCTCTAAGAAAGATAACTGGGCTATTTTGAAGGAGACAAAAAAAGGCTCTGAACTTTTAGCTCCTGGCTGAATTTGAGGTGATTATTGAACTGAACTGAAACTAAAGCTGTCTCCAGAGGCTCCCCAAGAAACCTGTTACCAGAGAACATTATATTTTAAAAGAAGAACATTACATTTCTTTTTAATTTCCTTTTCCATTTGTCCAATTCTATTTTTTAAGGTTTTCCTCCTCTCTGTTCAGTGAATATGTGTGCCTCTTTTTCCATTTGGGCAATTCTGTTTTTAAAAGTATTATTTTCTTTATTTAAAAAAAAATCCTTTAACATTTGGCCTAGTCTGGTTTTTAAGGTGCTATTTCTTTAATATTTTTGTGTCTCCTTCTAGTAAACTGTTCCCTCTTTTTCACAATTTTCATGCATCATTTTCCCCAAGTTTTCTTCTCCCTCTTACTTGCTTTTCATTTTTTTTGAGATGATGGATGGCCTAAAATAAATTAATATGTATTTATATTATATCATATAAATTAATAATTTAATTAATTAGAATGTGGGGATTTTAACTTTGTTATCTTCTGAGAATATGTGTTCTTCCTTGTCACCATAGTAACCATGGCCAGCGTCTTTTTTTTCCTATTATTTTTTTATTTCTATCGTTTGCTCATTTTCTTAGCCTATTACTTAACTTAACTTTGTTAAAGTATGGCTCTGTTTCCAGGGTGGAGGGTGCACTTCTCCAAATTTCAAGGGTTTTACAAAGCTGTTCTCAGAGATGTTTTCAGAGTCCTGTAAGTTTTCAGTTCTGTCAAGATGGTATGATCTAAAGAGAAGTGTTTACTAGTCTTCTGACTTTTGTTTTGGTCTGTCAATGGCCTCCACCATTCTTTTCTGCCCTGGAATTGTAAGAAGGGAGCCCACTTTACTGTGGTCACAAATTCTGTTGTTCTAGTGCTTCTACTCCACCCTGGGACTACGACCAGGACTTTACTCTGCATTTGAGTAAAGCAAGAAGAGTCCTGCCTTGGGGCCAGCAAAGTGACCCCCCCTTTTTTACTTGAGAGCTCCAGATACTGCTGTTTCTGGTTTCCTGGGTGTGGGGGGATCTGTGCTGGCAGAGTTTGCAACAGACTGTGCTCCACTCTCATATTGGTACAAAAGACCTTGCCTACTGATGTTATTTGTCTTTGGCTAGAAAATCTTTTATAGGTTTTACTAATATAGAATTTGTTTAAGAGTAATTAATTAAAAATATTTGGAGGGTTTGTGGGAGAGCTCAGTTGAATCCCTATCTTACTCTGCCAATTTGGTCCAACTGGATATAATCCTTTATTAATAAATGAAATAATATTTAATGGTTTGTAATTGTTCTTTCCTTTGGTAATCTATTAAAACGTAGAGGTCCCTTCTCAATATGATTTTATGAATAAATAAAAGTAAAATAATATTGTAAGAAAATAGTTACATTGAATTAAGAAAATATTAAATCAAAAAGTTTAATATTATATATTTTAGAAGTTTAAGGTAAGAATCCACGTTTTAGAACCATAAATCTATGTGATTACAGTTTTAGTTACCATTAAAATTGTTATTGAAGATTATGGTAGGGCACCTAGGTGGCACAATGGATAGAGCACCAGCCCTGATGTGAGAAGGACCTGAGTTGAAATCTGGTCTCAGACATTTAACACTTCCTAGCTGTGTAACCCTGGGTAAGCCCAGTTGCCTCAGAATAAAGAAGATTAATCTAAAAGTTAAATAGTTTTGATCATGATCAGATTTTTTTCAGGCAGGAGGCCTGAACTTGTCTAAGTAGCTGAAACACTGAAGCACTGTCTTAATGCATATGAGAAAATCTGTCTTTGCTAAAGAATGTTCTCTTTGGAGAAAAACAGATTCAATTTCAGTACTCCACAAGTAATAAGTGAAGTATTTCAAATATAAAAGCTCCTAGATGTGTTGATGAGACAATATGCCATTGCTAAAAATGAAAAAAAAAATCTGCTTGAAAAGACTAAATTTCACCCTGTTCTCACATTCCAGTTATTCTGCAGCTGTGTTGAGCTAACAAACCTTATGGTTCAAAAGAGGATATGGAAAAGCATTCATTTTAAATCCAGAATTGGAAATTAGTGAGAAATAAATTTCCAGATGAACTAGTTGAATTTTTAAAATGTGTGATAATAAAGCATCTTTCAATGATAAATTCTGAATTTCAGCATTCAATGGTGAAAAAGAATTTTAAAGGTTATTTTGCATCTCTAGAACTCCAAATTAGAGATATTAGGATGGACTTTTATTTCCACTGCACATTTTTATTGAATATTAATTATGAATTAAGTAGTTTGAGTAAAAAGATAAAGTCAGCCTCAAGGTCAGCAAGACCTATTTTCAAGTCTTATCTTTAAGACATAGTAGTTTTGTGACCCTGGACAAATTACTGAGTTATTTTTTTTATGTGAAATTACTTTCTAAGATACTTTATGAATTGCACATTAGTTACTGATTTACCTTGGTAGAAATAGCTTTTTCAGTCATGAGCTCACTATATTTTCATTTACTATGACCCATGCAGTTTTCTCTCCAAAAATGTATTTTTCATGCCTATATTGGGATCTACAATCATAGAGATGATTTTTTTATGTTCTCTTTCTCAAGACTTTATGACACAGATTTTCCTGGTATTTCTCCTCCATTATAGCATGAATTCCCCATATGAAGGGACGATTGATTTATCTTTGTTTAATCCCTATACCTACTATAAAGTAAATGCTTAATAATGTTTCTTGACTGAATGATTATCTATCAGCAAAACTCTTTGTCAGTCTGCTTTGCTGTTTCAACAATTACTGTGCATCATTAAACTTTTAGTGAGTCCTTAATGTTTTATACATAATTGGTGGACATAATGATATCATTAAGGATATGGAAAGAAGGTCTGAGGAAGAAAGTGGGCTATAATAGATTGACATAGATTGTAGTGGGCTATATAGATGGATAATATTTGTCCTTCACTACTTCAAGATTCTAGAATTTCTTTGGTATTGTCATTTCTGCCATTGGTTAAAACAACATATATAATCATAAAATGCAGAACTGAGCCTGTACATGACTTCTACAAACATCCAGGGTCAATTTCATGCCAACAAAAAGCATAGGGCCTGTAACTACTATCTCATTAGCACATAGTAAGTACCTAACAAGGGCCTATTGAGTAGGTGTCTAGAAAATGAAAGATTGAGATGAAAGTATCTAGCATATTGAGTTGATACCCTAATTAAAACATATAGAAAATTAATCATACAAAATGATTAGAAGGCAGTGGATCAGAGAACTACAGAATTCAAGAATGTACTTGATTCAAAGAAATCAGAGAACATTTGAAATTTAAAATTGTGAAGGAACATACACATACTTGAATAATATACAAATACATAAAAATATATACACATGCAAATATATAGTTCAAAATATTTTAAATACTCTGATTTTTTCCAGATATATTATCTCAAATTTATACATCATATATTTAATTTACTTGTAAATATAAGATTTTTTGATATATTAGTAAATAGACAATAGCAATTTTTTTTAAATATGTGTGGTCCTGTTGTCATTTTTATAGTGTGTGTGTGTGTGTGTGTGTGTGTGTGTATGTGTGTGTGTGTGTGTGTGTATCATTTATTATGTATCAGGAAGTGTAATAAGCACTTTACAAATATCATCTTATTTAATCCTCACAATAATCCTGTAATATATATGCTATTATTATCGTCATTTTTCAGTTGAGGAAATTGAAGCAAGCAGAAGCTAAATGACTTGCCCAAAGTCACACAATATGTGTTCGTACTCTATTTTCCTTTTACCTAATAAAATAAACAAACATCAATGTCTGTTTATATTAAAAGGAGTAAAAAACATTGATTTTCACACCTAGAATGGGATAAGAGGCAATCTAATTATTTCAAATTAACTTCAGTTTTTTCAGATAATTTTTTTCTAGAATAAAATAAGTTTTGTTAGTTTTGTATAGAACTGAATAAGTAAATTAATTTAGGTAATTATTTTTATATTAACTCATCCTACCCATGAGCAATTGATATAATTTTTTACAGTTTGTATCTCACTTTTATTTGTGTGAAAAGATGTATCACAGTTGCAGCTCATTATCCAATTTTACAACCTGTTGATGTTACTTTCTTATTGACTGTTTTCTGTGATATGTAGTAAGACTGAAGTTTTGTTGTTGTTGTTGTTGTTCTGGAACATGCTAGCTGCTTTGTGAGTGAGTGATTTAGAATTTTGTTAGATTTTAACCACAGACAGATTTGAATTGAGGCAATATTAAGGCTAAAAGTCACATTCATATTCATCCCACCCCGGCCTCACCATCACCTCTATCAATCTATCTGCCTTTTCTTCTATTAGCCTCCATCTCTCTCTTTTGTTTCTGCTTCTGCTATTGCTTTCCTATATGGCAAGCTTCATTTCTATATCCAAATAAGTACTGACCCCTTTTTGATTCAAATCTAAAGAAAGTAATATTCAAACACCTTCCCTTTGTTTTTTCTCCTCTACTGCAATAACCATTTTGTGCCTATTTCAATTTCACTTTTTTTTTAAATCATATTAAAGACAAGTTATACTCATGCCCTCTTGTTTATGTATATTATTTCTGACTTCCTCAAAAAGAGATAGAGCTTTTCAAAGTTTCACAAATCATCTTCTGGTGTAGACATATATAAGGAGTTTAACCTTATTGAATAATGTCTTTTTTTCTTTCCATTTACTTTTTATGCTTCTCCTGAGGCTTGTTTTTGAAAAGCAAATTTTCTGCTCCGTTGTGGTCTTTTGATCAGGAAAATCTAAATCATTCAGCATCAGGTTAGGTATCATGCTTTTTCTAAATTAGCCTGTAAAAGTGGGTCTTTCCCCCTTTTTTATAATCTTTTTTGGGATACAGATCCAGATAGCTGCAAAGATGGATCAAAGGATATGCACAGTTTAAAGCCCTCTGGGCATACTCCAAAATTACTCTCTAAAATGTCTAGATCATTTCAGAGCTCCACCAACAACTCATTAGGGTCCCAGTTTTCCCACATTCCCTCAAACACTTATCATTATCTTATCTCACTATCATTATCAGAAAACATGTCATTTTAGTCAATCTGAGAGTGCAGATATGCTACTTCAGACTTGTTTTAATTGACATTTCTCTAATCAATTGTAATTTAGAGCATTTGTTACACGACAATAGATTCTGTTCATATCTTTTGACTATTTATCAAATTTATCATAGACTCAAAATAAAATTGTCCTTTCTAGATTTCATAATGTACTCTATTTCTTCTTTGGTCACAAATGCCTATCTTCTTCATAGATCTGACAAGTAAACTATTCTATGTTTTTCTAATTTGCTTATCATATCACTTTTTATGTCTAAATCATGAACCCATTTTGACCTTATCAATGCCTACTAGTTCCTGCCATATTAGTTTCCAATGTTCCCAGCCGTTTTTTATAAAATAGTGAGTTTTTATCCCAGAAGCTGGGATCTTTGGATTTATCAAACACTAGATGGCTATAATCAGTGACTATTGTGTCTTGTGAACCTAAACTATCTCTTTGTCTGTTTCTCAGTCAGTACCAAATGATTTTCATGACCATTATTTTACAACATAGTTTTATTTCTGGTGCAACTTCATTTGCATTTTTTCATCTCTTGAAATTCTTGACATTTTGTTCTTCCAGTTGAACTTTATTATTTTTTCCAGCTGTGTAAAATAATTTCTTGTACATTTGATTGGCTTGGCCCTGAATAAATAGATTAATTTAGTAGAAATATCACTTTATTTATATTAGCTCGACCTATCCATAACTATTTGATCTTCTTCCAATTGATTAGATCTGACTTTATTTGTATGGAAAGTGTTTTGCAATTGTGTTCATATAGATCCTGACTTTGTCTTGGCAGGTAGACTCCCAAATATTTTATTTTATCTACAGTAATTTTAAATGAAATTTCTCTTTTTGTCTCTTGCTGCTGGACTTGTTAGTAACATATAGAAAAGCTGATAATTTATATGAATCTATTTTGTATACTGAAATTTTGCTGAAGTTGTGAATTATTTTCTAGAAAAATTTTAGTTGATTCTCTAGGATCCTCTAAGTATACCATCATATCATCTTCAAAGAGTAATAATTTGGTTTTCTCACTAGCTCTAATTTTGTTAATTTCTTTTTCATTTATTATTGCTAAGGCTAACATTTGTAATAAAATATTGAATAGCAATGGTGATAGTGGTGATCTTATTGGGAATGGTTCTAATTGCTTCCCATTACACACAAGGCTTTCTAATGGTGTTAAATAGATGTTATTGATAATTTTAAGGAATGTGAGTTGGATTTTGTCAAATGCTTTTTTTTTGCATTTATTGAAATAATTGTATGATTTCTGTTAGTGTGGTTAATGAGATAATCAATTATACTAATAGTTTTCCTAATATTGAACCATCCCTGAATTCCTGGTATAAATCTTATTTGGTCGCTGTAATATCTTTGCTAATATTTTATTTAAGATTTTTTATCAATATTCATTAGAGAAATTTGCCTTTGATTTTCTCTCAGTTTTAATTGTATATAGTTTAGATGTCAGCACCATGTCTTTTCATAAAAGGAATTTGGTAGAATATTCTCTTTCCCTATTTTTCCAAAGACTTCACATAATATTAAAATTACCAGTTCTTTAAATATTGTAAATCCATCTGATACTGAATAACTTTTTCTTAAGGAGTTGATTAATAACTTTTCCAAAGTCTTCTTTTTTAATAGAAAGGGGCTATTTAAATAATTTACCTCCTCCTTTGTTAATTTGGACAATTTCTGTAAATATTAATCCATTTCCCTTATTTTATCAGATTTATTGGTATATAGTTGGACAAAATACCTCCTGATTATAGCTTTAATTTCTTTTTCATTGGTGGACATTCACCTTTTTCATTTTTGATACTAGCAATTTGATTTTTTTCATTTCTTTTTCTACTCAAGTTAACTAAAGGTTTATCTATTTTGTTGGGTTTTTTTTCATAAATGTATTCTTAGTTTTGTTTATTAGTTCAATCATTTTTACCTAAAATTTTATTAATCTCTCATTTTATTTTCAGAATTTCAAATGTAGTATTTAATTTGGGGTTTTAATTTGTTCTTTTTTTACCTTTTTTATTTAGTTGTGTAGTCAACTCACTGATTTTCTCTTTCTCTATTTCTGCAAGTAAGCATATAGAAAGAAACATTTCCCCTGAGAACTGCTTTGGCTGCATCCCATAACTTTTGATAAGTTTATAATTATTGTCATTCTTGTTTCTATGATTTCTTGGTCTCTTTTCCCCTGGCATTTTATTACGTGTAATTTTTATTGAATTGTGATCTGAAAAAGATGCATTTACTATTTCTGCCTTTCTGCATTTGGTTTCGAGATTTTTATGTCCTAATATATGCTCATTGTTTTTTATAGGTTCCAAGTACCGCTGGAAAAAAAAAAAGAAAAAGAAAAGAAAAGTATATTTCTTTCTGTCTCCATTCAATTTTTCTGCATATGTCTAAGATACTTATCTTTAAAAAATTCTATTTTTCCCCTTAACTTCTTTCTCATTTATTTTGTGGTTCAATTTTTTAGTTCTAAGAGAGCAAAGTTGATATCTCCCTCTAGTATACTTTTACTATCTATGTTTTCTTGCAGCTCTGTTAACTTCTTTAGGAATTTGGAGGCTACTTCACTTCATATATTATACATATATACATATATATATATATATATATATAAACATATAAATGTTTAGTATTGATATTACTTAATTATCTATTGCATCCTTGAGCAAAACGTAGTTTTCTTTCTTACCTCTTTTCATCACATCTATTTTTTGCTTTTGCTAGATCTGAGATCAGGATCACTGCTCCTGATTTTTGTTTTATTTTATTTTATTATTATAGCTTTTTATTTACAAAACAAATCCATGGATATTTTTTCAACATTGAACCTTGTTAAAATCTTCTGTTCCAAATTTACCCCTCCTTTTCCCTACCCCCTCTCCTAGATGGAAGGTAGTCCAATACATGTTAAATATGTTAAAATATATATTAAATGTAATATATGTATATATTTACACAGTTATCTTGCTGCAAAAGAAAAATCAGATCTAGAAAGAAAGAAAAAAAAAACCTTAGAAGGAAAATAAAAATGCAAGCAAACAATAACAGAAAGAGTGAAAATGCTATGTTGTGGTCAACAATCATTTCTCATAGTCCTCTCTCTGGGTGTAGATGGCTCTCTTCATTACTGAACAATTGGAACTGATTTGGATCAAGCCATTAAAGAGATCCTTTCTACATTGATCTCCTAGTTTTGTTCATTTCTCTGAAATCATCCTTTGGTCGTTTCTTATAGAACAATAATATTTTATAACATTCATATGTCATAATTTATTCAGCCATTCTTCAATGGATGAGCATCCATTCAGTTTATAGTTTCTAGACACTACAAAAAGGGCTGCCACACATATTTTTCACATGTGGATTCCTTTCTTTGCTTTAAGATCTCTTTTGGATATAAGTCCAACAGTAATACTGCTGGATCACAGGGTATGCACAGTTTGATAATTTTTTGAGCATAATTCCAAATTATTCTCCAGAATGGCTGGATCTGTTTGCGATTCCACTAACAATGCATCAGTGTCCTAGTTTTCCCACATCCCCTCCAACATTCACCAATATCTTTTCCTGTCATCTTAGCCAATCTGACAGGTGTGTGATGTTATCTCAGAGCTGTATAATTTGAATTTTTCTGATCAATAGTAATTTGGAGCACCTTTTTACATGACTATAAATAGTTCAATTTCTTTATCTGAAAATTGTCTATTCATATCCTTTGATCATTTATCAATTGGAGAATGGCTTGATTTCTTATAAATTAGAGTCAATTCTCTATATATTTTGGAAATTAGAACTTTATCAGAACCTTTGAATGTAAAAATGTTTCCCCAGCTTATTACTTCCCTTTTAATCTTGTCTGTATTAGTTTTGTTTGTACAAAACCTTTTTAACTTAATATAATCAAATGTATCTACTTTGTAATCAATAATGATCTCTAGTTCTTCTTTAGTCACAAATTCCTTCCTCCTCCACATATCTGAGAGGTAAACTATCCTATGTTCCTCCAATTTACTTATAATATCATTCTTTATGTCTAGATCATAAACTCAGTTTGATTAAATGTTAAATGTGGGTCAATGCCTAGTTTCTGTCATACTAGTTTTCAAATTTCCCAAAAGTTTTTGTCAAATACTGCATTTTTGTCCCCAAATTTGGGGTCTTTTGCCCTTGCTTTTTTATTATAGCTTTTTATTTACAAGTTTTATGCATGGGTAATTTTTCAGCATTAACAATTGCAAAACCTTTTGTTCCAACTTTTCCCCTCCTTCCCTCAACCCCTTCCCCCAGATGGCAGGTTGATCAATATATGTTAAATATGTTAAAGTATAAATTAAATACAATATATGTATACATGTCCAAATAGTTGTTTTGCTGTACCAAAATAATTGGACTTTGTGTACAATTAGCCTGTGAAGGAAATGAAAAATGCAGGCAGACAAAAAAAAAAAAAAAAAGAGAGAGAGAGATTGGGAATTCTATGTAGTGGTTCATAGTCATCACCTGAAATTCTTCCGCTGGGTATAGCTGGTTCAATTCATTAGTGCTCTATTGGAACTAATTTGGTTCATCTCATTGTTGAAGATGGCCATGCCTATCAGAATTGATCATCATATAATATTGTTGTTGAAGTATATAATGATCTTCTGGTCCTGTTCATTTCACTCAGCATCAGTTCATGTAAGTCTCTTCAGGCCTTTCTGAAATCATCCTGCTGGTCATTTTTTACAGCACAATAATATTCCTTTATATTCATATACCACAACTTATTCAGCCATTCTCCAATTGACGTACACCCACTCAGTTTCCAGTTTCTGGCCACTACAAAGAGGGCTACCACAAACATTCTTTAAAATCTCGTTGGGATATAAGCCGAGTTATAACCCTGCTGAATCAAAGGGTATGCACAGTTTGATAACTTTTTAAGCATAGTTCCAAATTGTTCTCCAGAAAGGCTAGATGTATTCACAATTCCATCAACAATGTATCAGTGTCCCTGTTTTCCCACATCCCCTCCAACATTCTACATTATTTTTCCCTGTCATCTTAGCCAATCTGATAGGAGTGTAGTAGTATCTCAGAGATGTCTTAATTTGCATTTCTCTGATTAATAATGACTTGGAGCATCTTTTCATATGGCTAGAAATAGTTTCGATTTCTTCATATGATAATTATCTATTCATATCCTTTGACCATTGAAGAATGCTTGCCCCTGCTTTTTCAATTCAGCTAAAGCATAATTGATTTTGCTCCATCCTTTTATTTTTATTCTGTATTTATTACTTTCCTTTAAATAAGTTTACTTTAAACAACATATTGTAGGATTCTGGCTTTTAATACACTCTGCTATCCACTTTCATTTTAAAGGAGAATTGATTCCTCCCATTCACATTCACAGTTAAAATTATGTACTCAGTATTTCCTGCCATCTTATTTTCCCCAAATTATACTTCTCTCTTTCCTTTCGCACCTTTCCTCCTCCCCAACATATTGCTTGTGTCTGCAACCTCCCTTAAACATTTTTCCCCTTAAACCGTCTCTCATCCCTCTCTTATGCCTTTCCTTTTCTACTTTTGTTCTCCCTTCTATCTGCCTCACCTTTTCCTTTCCCTTTCCCCCTCCTATTTTCCTATAGGGTGAAACATTTCTCTGTAAAACTAAATATATCTGATATTTTCTCTTTGAGCCAAATCCCATGAAATTAAAGCTCAAACAATGGTTATCTCTAGCCTTTCTTTCCCTCAATTGAAAGAGATCTCTTTTGTCTCTCCACATGATGTAATTTTACCCTATTTTATCTCCCCTTTCCTCTTCTTCCAGTAAAATGACTTTTCCACTCAGTTTATTTTTTATTTCATCATAAAAACCTCAAATTATACCGACATCCACTATACACAAGAATTGTATCAAAAGTACAGTTATCACCAGTTAAACATATCATCATGCCATATGGGGATGTACACTTTTTAACTTTTTACCATTTTTGCTTTTTTATGTTTCTCAAATTTTGTATTTGAAGATCAAATTTTCTGCTCATCTCTGGTCTTTTCATCAAAAATGAATGATATTCATCTCTTTCATTGACTGTCCCTCTTTTCCACTCATTGATTTTTAATTTTCCTGGATAGTTGATTCTTGGCTGCAGTCTAGGCTTCTTTGCCCTTCAGAACATCATATTTCATGCCCTCTGATCTTTTAAAGAGAAGTGTTTAATGTCAGGTTAATCCTGATTGTAGCTCCTCTATAACTGAATCTTTATTTATTATTTATTTATTTATTTATTTTTGTTTCTGGCTGCTTGCAGTATTTTCTTCTTGATTTCCCAAACCTATTCTTTGGTGAGTTATATTCTTTTTCCATTTTGCCAAATATATATATATATATATTTTACTTAATAATTTTTATTATATATATATTTTTTATAATATTATCCCTTGTATTCATTTTTCCAAATTATCCCCCCCTCCCTCTATTCCTCCCCCCGATGACAGGCAATCCCATACATTTTACATGTGTTACAATATAGTCTAGGTACAATACATGTGTGTGAATATCATTTTCTTGTTGCACAATAAACATTAGAATCCGAAGGTACCTGCAACCTGGGCAGACAGATATTAGTGCTAACAATTTACATTCACTTCCCAGTGTTTCTTCTCTGGGTGTAGCTACCTCTGTCCATCATTGATCAACTGGAAGTGAGTTGGTTTTTCTTTATGTTGAAGATTTCCACTTCCATCAGAATACATCCTCATACAGTATTGTTGTTGAAGTGTACAGTAATCTTCTGGTTCTGCTCATTTCACTCAGCATCAGTTGATTTAAGTCTCTCCAGGCCTCTCTGTATTCCTCCTGCTGGTCATTTCTTACAGACCAATAATATTCCATAACCTTCATATACCATAATTTGCACAACCATTCTCCAACTGATGGACATCCATTCATCTTCCAGTTTCTAGCTACAACAAAAAGAGCTGCCACAAACATTTTGGCACATATATGTCTCTTTCCGCTCTTTAGTATTTCTTTGGGATATAATCCCAGTAGTAGCGCTGCTGGGTCAAAGGGTATGCACAGTTTGATAACTTTTTGGGCATAATTCCAGATTGCTCTTCAGAATGGCTGGATTCTTTCGCAACTCCACCAGCAATGTATTAGTGTCCCAGTTTCCCCACATCCCCTCCAACATTCATCATTATTTGTTCCTGTCATCTTAGCCAATCTGACAGGTGTGTAGTGATATCTCAGAGTGGTCTTAATTTGCATTTCTCTGATCAATAGTGATTTGGAACACTTTCATGTGAGTGGATATAGTTTCAATTTCTTCCTCTGAGAATTGTCTGTTCATATCCTTTGACCATTTCTCAATTGGAGAATGGTTCGGTTTCTTATAAATTAGGGTCAGTTCTCTATATATTTTGGAAATGAGACCTTTGTCAGAACCTTTGTTTTTAAAAATATTTTCCCAATTTGTTACTTCCCTTCTAATCTTGTTTGCATTAGTATTATTTGTACAGAAACTTTTTAGTTTGATGTAATCAAAATCTTCTATTTTGTGATCAATAATGATTTCTAGTTCTCCTCTGGTCATAAATTCCTTCCTCCTCCACAAGTCTGAGAGGTAGATTATCCTCTGTTCCTCTAATCTATTTATTATCTCCCTCTTTATGCCTAAATCATGGACCCATTTTGATCTTATTTTGGTATATGGTGTTAAGTGTGGATCCATATCTAATTTCTGCCATACTAATTTCCAGTTTTCCCAACAGTTTTTTCGGAATAATGAATTTTTATCCCTAATGTTGGTATCTTTGGGTTTGTCAAAGATTAGGTTGCTATATATGTACCCTTTTTTGTCCTTTGTATCTAATCTGTTCCACTGATCTACCGGTCAATTTCTTAGCCAATACCAAATGGTTTTGGTGACTGCTGCTATATAATATAGCTTTAGATCAGGTAAACTTAGACCACCTTCCTCTGAGTTTTTTTTCATTAGTTCCCTTGCAATTCTCGACCTTTTATTCTTCCATATGAATTTTGTTGTTATTTTTTTCTAGGTCATTGAAATAGTTTCTTGGGAGTCTGATTGGTATAGCACTAAATAAATAGATTAGTTTGGGGAGTATTGTCATCTTTATTATATTCGCTCGGCCTATCCAAGAGCACTGAATGTCTTTCCAATTATTTAAATCTGATTTTATTTTTGTGGCAAGTGTTTTGTAATTTTTCTCATATAATTCCTGACTTTTCTTTGGTAGATGGATTCCCAAATACTTTATACTCTCAACATTTGTTTGGAATGGAATTTCTCTTTGTATCTCTTGCTGTTGCATTTTGTTAGTGATATATAAAAATGCCGAGGATTTATGTGGATTTATTTTGTATCCTGCCACTTTGCTGAAATTTTGAATTATTTCTAGTAGCTTTTTAGCAGAATCTTTGGGGTTCTCTAAGTATACCATCATGTCATCTGCAAAAAGTGATAGTTTAATTTCCTCATTTCCTACTCTAATTCCTTGAATCTCTTTCTCAGCTCTTATTGCCGAGGCTAGCATTTCTATATTGAATAGTAATGGTGATAGTGGGCAACCTTGTTTCACTCCTGATCTTACTGGGAAAGGTTGCAGTTTATTTCTATTGCATATTATGCTTACTGAAGGTCTTAAATATATGCTCCTGATTATTCTAAGGAATAGTCCCTT
This sequence comes from Sminthopsis crassicaudata, assembly GCF_048593235.1. Lineage (NCBI taxonomy): Eukaryota > Metazoa > Chordata > Mammalia > Dasyuromorphia > Dasyuridae > Sminthopsis > Sminthopsis crassicaudata. Next base: position 111,394,432 of record NC_133622.1, read on the forward strand.
TATTCCTATACTCTCAAGAGTTTTTAGTAGGAATGGATGTTGGATTTTGTCAAATGCTTTTTCTGCATCTATTGAGATGATCATATGGTTCTTATTAATTTGATTATTAATGTGGTCAATTATATTAATAGTTTTCCTAATATTAAACCAGCCCTGCATTCCTGGAATAAATCCTACTTGATCATAGTGTATTATCCTGGAGATGATTTTCTGAAGTCTTTTTGCTAATATCTTATTTAAGATTTTAGCATCAATATTCATTAAGGAGATTTGTCTATAATTTTCTTTCTCAGTTTTAGATCTACCTGGTTTAGGTATCAGTACCATGTCTGTGTCATAAAAGGAGTTTGGTAGGACTCCTTCATCCCCTATTTTTTCAAATAATTTATATAACTTTGGGGCTAATTGTTCTTTAAATGTTTGGTAGAATTCACATGTAAATCCATCTGGACCTGGGGATTTTTTCCTGGGTTGTTGATTAATAGCTTGTTCTATTTCTTTTTCTGAAATGGGACTATTTAAGCAATTTATCTCCTCCTTTGTTAATCTAGGAAGCCTATATTTTTGGAGGAAGTCATCCAGTTCACTTAAGTTATGAAATTTATGGGCATAAAGTTGGGCAAAGTAACTCCTTATTATTTCTCTAATTTCCTCTTCATTGGTGGAAAGATCCCCCTTTTCATTTGTAACACTAACAATTTGATTTTCCTCTTTCTTTTTTCTGATCAGATTTACCAAAGGTTTATCTATTTTATTGGCTTTTTCATAAAACCAACTCTTGGTTTTATTTATTAATTCAATAGTTTTTTTACTTTCAATATTATTGATTTCTCCTTTTAATTTTTATATTTCCAGTTTAATTTTTTGGTTGGGGATTTTTAATTTGGTCTTTTTCTAGCTTTTTAAGTTGCAAGCCCAATTCGTTAATCTTCTCTTTCTCTATTTTCTTCAAATAAGCCTCTAACGATATAAAATTTCCCTTATTACCACTTTAGCTGTATCCCACAGATTTTGGTATGATGTCTCATTATTGTCATTATCTTGGGTGGAATTATTAATTGTTTCTATAATTTGCTGTTTCACCCAGTCATTCTTTAAGATGAGATTGTTCATTTTCCAATTACTTTTTGGTCTATTTACCCCTAACTTTTTACTGAATGTAGCTTTTTATTGTATTGTGAACTGAGAAGAAGGCATTTATTATTTCTGCCTTCCTACATTTAATTTTGAGATCTTTATGTCCTAATATATGGTCAATTTTTGTATAGGATCCATGAATTGCTGAGAATAAAGTATATTCCTTTCCATTGCCATTCAGTTTTCTCCAAAGGTCTATCATACCTAGTTTTTCTAATATTCTATTTACTTTTTAAATTTCTTTCTTGATTGTTTTGTGGTTTGATTTGTCTAAATCTGAGAGTGCAAGGTTGAGATCTCCCACTATTATAGTTTTACTGTCTATTTCTTCTTGCAATTCTCTTAACTTTTCCTTTAGAAAGTTAGATGCTATGCCACTTGGTGCATATATGCTTAGTATTGATATGGCTTCATTATTTATGCTACCTTTCAGCAGGATATAGTTTCCTTCCTTATCTCTTTTAACGAGATCAACTTCTGCTTTTGCTTGATCTGAGATAAGGCTAACTACCCCTGCTTTTTTGGCTTTACCTGAAGGATAATAGGTTCTGCTCCAACCTTTTACCTTTACTCTGTATGAATGTCCCTGTTTTAAGTGTGTTTCTTGTAAACAACATATTGTAGGGTTGTGATTTTTGATCCAGTCTGCTATCTGTCTCGGTTTGATGGGAGCGTTCATCGCATTTACATTTACAGTTAAAATTACTAATTCTGTATTTCCTGCCATCATATTATCCCCAGATTATGCTTTTTCCCTTGACCCCCCTGAACTCCTTCCCTGATATTTAATTTGTAGACCCCCCTTGTGACGTGCAACCCTCCCTTTTTTTAGTATCCTTTGCCCCTCCCTCCAAGTCCCTTCCCTTATTCTCCTTTTCCTTTTCCCTTTTCCTCTCCCCCCTTTTAATGAGGTGAGAGAGAATTCTCTGAAAAAGAAATATGTCAATTATTTACTCTTTGAGCCTCTTCTGATGAGAGTAATATTCACACAATGTTTCTCCCCCTCACTAAGTTCCCTCAGATATGGTGTATTTTCTATGCCTCTTCCTTGCATGTAGTTTCCCTCTTTTCTCACTCCATCCCCTTTTTCTGATACTACCCCATTCTCTTTACTATATCCCCCTTTTTTCTTTTATATCAGTAAAATCAAATTATCCATGCGTAGTTTCTATATACCCACAACAGAGATACAGTTCTCAAGGGTTCTGTGTACTTTTTTCTGTTTCTCTTCAGTCTTGTGGATGTAGATCAAATTTTTTGTTTAGGTCTGTTTTTTTTTTTTTTTTTTTTTCTGAGATATATAAGGAATTCCTCTATTTCATTAATTGACCCTCTTTTTCCATGAAAAAAGATGCTAAACTTAGCTGGGTAATTTATTCTTTGTTGCAATCCCTGATCTTTGGCCTTTTGGAATATCAGGTTCCAGGCCCTTCTATCTTTTAATGTGGAGGCAGCCAGATCTTGGGTGACCCTTATTGTGGCACCTTGGTATTTGCATTGTTTTTTTTCTAGCTGCTTGCAAGATTGTCTCCTTTGTGTGGTAATTCTGCAGCTTAGCCACAATATTCCGTGGTGTTCTTTTTTTAGGGTCTATTTCAGAAGGAGTTCGATGTATTCTTTCGACATCTACTTTCCCTTCTGTTGCTATTATCTCTGGACAATTCTCTTTGATAATTTCCTGTAAAATAGAATCTAGGCTCTTTTTTTGGTCATAGTTTTCGGGAAGTCCAATGTTCCACAGATTATCTCTCCTAGATCTATTTTCCAGGTCTATAGATTTTCCCAGTAAGTATTTGACGTTATTCTCCAGCTTTTCATTTTTTTTTTTTTGCTTTGTTTTGTTTGACTGATTCTTGGGTTCTTACTGAATCATTCATTTGTATTTGTTCCCTCCTGGATTTTTGGAGTTATTTTCTTCATTCACAGTTTTTAGTTCTTTTTGTAAATGCCCAATTTCGTTTTTAAATGAATTATTTTGCTCTATTGAACTTTTTTCCAATTTCCCTAATTTTTTTAAGAATTATTTTCTTTTTCCAATTCATAAATCCTATTTTCTTGAGACTTTTTTATCTTTTCCAATTCAGAAATCCTACTTTCCTGTGATTTTTTAACCTTTTCTAATTCACAAATTTTGTTTCCCTGCATCTCCTGTGAATTCTTTATTTTTTCCAACTACAATTTCAGAAGGTTGTTATTCTCTATCATAGCTTCTCTTTCCTTTTCCCATTTTTCTTCAAACTCTCTTAACTTTTTAATAGTCTCTTTGAGGAGAGAGTTATGTGATGGGGGGCAGGTATTGTTCTCTTTTAGGTTGTTATCTGCTGACTCTCTGCTGTTAACTTCCTTGTGGTTGGATACCAGCTCTTTCTCTGTGTAGAAGGAATCGATAGTTTTTCTTTGCTTTTTACTCATATTTAAATAATCTTTTGGGGTCTGTCCCTGGGGTATTAAATTATGTATTTATTTATTTACCAGCTTCTTCCCAGACCCGATGGATGCAGCAGCTCCTGTGCATGAGGTAAGAGAGAGCTCTGGGAGAGAATTCCCCACCCCCTCCCTGGAAGTGCCTTGGAGGTGATTAGCAGGACTGCGCTGTGAGGGCACTGTGTGTCCTAGCGACTTTCCTAAGGTTTAAGATCGAATAGTAAAGGCGACACTTGGTGCATATATGTGTAATAATGATATGGCTTCATTGTCTATGCTACCTTTTAGCAGGATATAGTTTCCTTCCTTATCTCTTTTAATTAGATCAATTTCTCTCTTGCTTGATCTGAGATAAGGATGGCTATCCCTGCTTTTTTGACTTCAATTGAAGCATACTAGCATTTTATTTAAAACATAGTAGATTCTGTTCCAGACTTTTTGTATGTATCTCCCTGCTTTAAGTGTGTTTCTTGTAAACAACATATTGTAGGGTTCTGACTTTTGATTTAGTCTGCTATCTGCCTTTGTTTAATGGGAGAGTTCATCCCATTCACATTTACAATTAAAATGACTAATTCTGTATTTCCTGATTATGCTTTTTTTTCCCCTTTTCCCCCCTGAACCCCTTCACCAGTATTTAATTTATGGACCCCACTTGTCATTTGCAGCCCTCTCTTTTTAGTATCCCTCCTTTTAAGTCTCTTCCTTTTTTTGTACCCTTCCTTTATTCCCTTTTTCCTTTTCCCTTTTTCTCTCCCCCCTTTTAATGAGGTGAGAGAGAATTTTCTGAAAAACAAATATGTCAATTATTTGCTTTTTGAGCCTACTCTGATGAAAGTAAGATTCAAACAATATTTCTCCCCCTCTCTAAATTCCCTCATATGTGGTAGATTTTCTATGCCTATTCCTAGATGTAGTTTCCCTCTTTTTCTCTCTCTTTCCACTTTTTCTGATGATATCCCCTTCCCTTTACTACTTCCCTTTTTTTACATTAAAATAGAGAAAGATAAAATTAATGAATTGCCTATGCAATTTAAAAACATAGGAAAAGTCCACATTAAAACCCCCCAACCAAAAACTAAACTTGAAATACTAAAATGAAAAGGAGAAATCAATAAGATTGAAAGTAAAAAACAAAACAAACAAATAAAAAAAAAAACTATTGAATCAATAAAGAAAACCAAGAGTTGGTTTTAGGAAAAAGCCAACAAAATAGATAAACCTTTGGTAAATCTGATCAGAAAAAGGAAAGAGGAAAATCAAATTGTTAGTCTTACAAATGAAAAGGGGGATTTTTCCACCAACGAAGAGGAAATTAGATAAATAATAAGGAGTTACTTTGCCCAACTTTATGCCAATAAATTTGATAACTTAAGTGAAATGGATGACTACCTCCAAAAATATAGGCTTCCTGGATTAACAGAAGTGGAGGTAAACTGCTTAAATAGTCCAATTTCAGAAAAAGAAATAGAAGAAGCTATTAATCAACTCTCCAAGAAAAAATCCCCAGGACCAGATGGATTTACATGTGAATTCTACCAAACATTTAAAGAACAATTAGTCCCAATGTTTATAAACTATTTGAAAAAATAGGGGATAAAGGAGTCCTACCAAACTCCTTTTATGACACAGACATGGTACTGATACCTAAACCAGGTAGGTTGAAAACTGAGAAAGGCATATATACTGTCAAAAACCCTAACCCTAACCCTAAAATTAATTAAAAAAAAAAACTAGATAAATAAAACCATAAAACAAATAAGAAAGAATTAAGGAGGTAAATAGAATTTTAGATAAGTTAGGAATGATATAATATTTTTCTTGGCAACTCATGGAATATTCACAAAAACTGACCATTTATTAGGGTAACCAAATTTCAAAATTAAATACAAAAAGGCAGAAAAAGTAAATGCATTTTTTTCAGAGCATGATACAATGAAATTACATGTAATAAAAGACTGGGGGAAAATAGACAAAAATCATTTGGAAACTAAATGATCTAATCCTAAAAAAATGAATGAATGAAACAACAAATTATATACAGAATCAATAATTTTATCTAAGAGAATAACAATAATGAGAAAACATATAAAAATTTGTGGAATGCAGCCCACATGATTACTTGCATAAAATATATAAAGAGAAGATCAACGAGTTGGATACACAACTAATAAAGCTAGAAAAAATAATTAAACTCTCATTTAAAAACCAAATCTGAAATTCTGGAAATAAAAGGGAAGAATAATAAAACTGAAAGTAAGAAAACTTTTGAACTGATAAATATAACAAAGTTGGTTTTATGAAAATACAACAAAATAGATAAACATTTAATTAATTTGATTACAAAAAGGAAAGAAGAAAATTAAATTTATAGTCTCAAAAATGAAAAGGCAGAACTTTCCACCAATGAAAGGGAAATTAAAGCAATAATTAATAGACAGCTATTTTGCCTAACTTCATGTCAATAAATATGCAATGGAGGAATACCTACATAAATATAGATTGCCCAGATAAACAGAAGAGAAAAAAAATTACCTAAATAGACCCATTGTAGAAAAAGAAATAGAACAAGCTATCAATCAGCTCCCTAAAAAGTCTCTAGGGTCAGATGTAGTTGATCAGGTTCACAAGACACATTAGTTAATGACTATAATAATCTAGTGTTTGTTTGATTGATCCAAAGACTCCAGCTTCTGGGATAGGAACTCATTATCTGACAAAATTTACTTTGAAAATTGGAAAATAGTATGGCAGAAATTAGGCACTGAGATAATTTCTCAAGTTTAGTTATTGATATAGTTAATTGGGATCACAATTTTCCTAATATTAGACTAGCTCTGTATTCCTGGTATAAATCCTACTTATTCATTGTATATTTTTATGGTGATAAATTGGTATAATCTCTTTGCTAATGTTTTATTTAATGTGACAATATTATCACAGACATGTTTCTGGCTTCTGTGGCAAGCTTCACATGGGACTCCTATGTGGACCTTCGCAGGGTATGATTGTAGTGTCTCTCTACTAGGCAAGAATTTGGGGGATCCTAGCCACATTGGGCACCAGATAGTTGGGGGTCTTAGCCACAACTCTCTAGTGGAACAGGCCTTATGGGACCAGCACAGTCTGTCCATTTGAATAGCAAAGACTGTGAGTAATGAAGCTTGAGAGCCAGGGTGGTGTAAGACTCTGATATATTATAAAGACTACAAGTCCTTTTATCTCATTGGTGCCTACTTCTAGTTCCTATATCATAAGTAAACACATCCTAAATTATAGTAAATACATGATTCTCTACAGGATGCTATATGTAACTATAATTTGAGCATTCCTTTCAATAGGGATATGATTACGGGATTTTCCTCCAAGTACCGGCACACCTATCCTGCAAACTGCCACATTGCTTCTCCAAAAACCATCTTGTTCACCCTTACAAGGCTACCTCAGTTTACCTGAGCTGTGCCCTATGTGATGTCCAAAGCTGGTGGGGGGATTAGCTAGTCCTCTTACACATACCTAGATAAAGTACAAATAGATTTATGATTTTTTAATTCTTTTTTTTATTATTATAGCTTTTTATTTACAAGATATATGCATAGGTAATTTTTCAGCATTGACAATTGCAAAACCTTTTATTCCAACTTTTCCCCTCCTTCCCCCATCCCTTTCCCCCAGTTGTCAGGTTGACCAATACATGTTAAATATGTTAAAATATAAATTGAATGCAACAAACATATATATATATATATATATATATATATATATATATATATATATATATATGTATCCAAACAGTTGTTTTGCTGTACAAAAAGAATTGGACTGTGAAATAGTGTACAATTAGTCTGTAAAGGAAATGAAAAATGCAGGCAGACAAAAAAAAGAGGGATTAGAAATTCTATGTAGTGATTCATAGTCCTCTCCAGAGTTCTTTTGCTAGGTGTAGCTGGTTCAGTTCATTACTACTCTATTGGAACTGATTTGGTTCATTTCATTGTTGAAGATAGACACGTACATCAGAATTGATCATCATATAGTATTATTGTTGAAGTCTATAATGATCTCCTGGTCCTGCTTATTTCACTCAGCATCAGTTCATGTAAGTTCTCCAGACCTTTCTAAAATCATCCTGCTGGTCACTTCTTATAGAACAATAATATTACTTAATGTTCATATACCCCAATTTTTTCAACCATTTTCCAATTGATGGGCATCAACAAACTTTCCAGTTTTTGGCAAATGCAAAGAGGGCTGCCACAAACATTCTTGCACATACAGGTCCCTTTCCCTTTAAAATCTCAATGGGATATAAGGCCAGTAATAATACTGCTGGATTAAACGGTATGCACAGTTTGATAACTTTTTGAGAATAGTAGCAAATTGCTCTCCAGAATGGCTGGATGTATTCACAATTCCACCAACAATATATCAGTACCCCAGTTTTCCCACATCCCCTCCAACATTCCACATTATCTTTCCCTGTCATTCTAGCCAATCTGACAGGTGTGAAGTGGTATCTCAGAGTTGTCTTAATTTGTATTTCTCTGATTAATAATGACTTGAAGCATCTTTTCATATGGCTAGAAATAGTTTCAATTTCCTTATCTGTCTGTTCATATCCTTTGACCATTTATCAATTGGAGAATGGCTTGGAGTCTTAAAAATTAGAGTCAATCCACTATATATTTTGGAAATGAGGCCTTTTTCAAAACCTTTGAAAGTTTATTGCTTCCCTTATAATCTTATCTTCATTAGTTTTGTTTGTACAAAACTTTTTTAACTTAATATAATCAAAATTATCTATTTTGTGATCAATAATGATCTCTAGTTCTCCTTTGGTCATAAATTCCTTCCTCTTCTACAGGTCTGAGAGGTAAACTATCCTATGTTCCTCTAATGTATTTATAATCTCATTCTTTATGACTAAATCATGAACCAATTTTGACCTTATCTTGGTATAGGATGTTAAGTGTGGGTCAATGCCTAGTTTCTGCCATACTAACTTCCAATTTTCCCAGAAATTTTTGTCAAATATTGAACTCTTATTCCAAAAGCTGGTGTCTTTGGGTTTGTCAAACACTAGATTATAAAAGTTATTGACTGTTTTGTCCTTTCAAACTAACCTATTCCACTGATCAACTAATCTATTTCCTAGCCAAATGGTTTTTGTAACCTCTGCTTTATAATATAATTTTAGATCTGGTACAGCTACGCCACCTTCATTTAATTTTTTCTCATTAAATCCCTTAAAAAATTTTGACCTTTTGTTTTTCCATATGAACTTTGTTGTTATTTTTTTCTAGGTAATTAAAATGGTTTTTTGAGTGTCTGATTGGTATAGCACTAAATAAATAGATTAATGTAGTTAGAATTGTCATTTTTATTATATTTGCTTGCCCTATCCAAGAGCATTTAATATTTTTTCCAATTGGTTAGATCAGACTTAATTTGTGTGGAAAGTGTTTTGTGGTTTTGCTCCTATAGTTTCTGATTTTCCCTTGGCAGATAGATTCCTAAATATTTTATACTATCTGTAGTTACTTTAAATGGAATTTCTCTTTGTAACTCTAACTATTGGATTTTGTTGGTGATATATAAGAATACTGATGATTTATGTGGATTTATTTTGTACCCTGCAACTTTGCTAAAGTTCTGAATTATTTATAATAGCTTTTTAGCAGTCTTTGGGGTTCTCTAAGTATACCATTATGTCATCTGCAAAGAGTATAGTTTGATTGTTATTTGCTATTTGTATTATTGAAACTATATCCTGCTAAAGGGTAGCATAGACAATGGAGCCATATGAATACTAAACATATATGCACCAAGTGGTATTGCATCTAACTTGCTAACTTTTTAAGAGAGTTGTAAGAAGAAATAGACAGAACAACTGTAATAGTGGGAGGACTCAACCCTGCACTCTCAGAATTAGATAAATCAAACCGCAAAACAAATAAAAAAGAAATTAAAGAGGTAAATAGAAGATTAGAAAAATTAGGTATGATAGACCAGGTAGATTGAAAATGGAGGAAGAAAACTCCTTCTCCTAAGGAGACCAATCTCCTTAATGAATATTGATGCTAAAGTCTTAAATAAGATATTAGCAAAAAGACTACAGAAAATCATCCCCAGGATAATATAACATGATCAAGTAGCATTTATACCAGGAATGGTATAAATGGTTCAACATTAGGAAAACTATCAGTATGATTGGCTATATTAATAACCAAATTAATAAAAAGAAATATGACCATCTCAATAAATGCAGAAAAAAATTTGATAAAATCCAACATTCATTCTTTTTTAAAAACACTTGAGTGTATAGGAATAAATGGTATTTTCCTTAAAATAACCAGTAGCATCTATTTAAAACTATCAGTAAGCATCATATGTAATGGGGATGAATTTAAATCATTCCCAATAAGATCAGGAGTGAAACAAGGTTGCCCACTATCACTATTACTATTTGATATCATATTAGAAATGCTAGCTTTGGCAATAAGAGTCAAGAAAGAGATCAAATGAATTAGAGTAAATAATGAGGAAACCAAATCATCACTCTTTGCTGATATGATGGTACACTTAGAGTACCCCAAAGATTCAACTAAAAAGCTATTAGAAATAATCCACACCTTTTAGCAAAGTTGCAGGATACAAAATAAACCCACATAAATCATCAGCATCCTTATATATGACTAATAAAACCCAAAAGAGTTACAAAAAGAAATTTTATTTAAAGTAACTACCAATAGTATAAAATATTTAGCAATCTATCTGCCAAGGGAAAAATCAGAAAGTAAATAAACAAAACTACAAAACACTTTCCAAACAAATTAAGTCTGTCCTAACCAATTGGACAAACATATTAAATGCTCTTGGATAGGGCGAGCAAATATAAAAAGATGACAATACTACCTAATCTAATCTATTTATTTAGCGCTATACCAATCAGACTGCCAAAAAACTATTTTAATAACCTAGAAAAAATACTAAACATATATGCACCAAGTGGTATTGCATCTAACTTGCTAACTTTTTAAGAGAGTTGTAAGAAGAAAGAGACAGAACAACTGTAATAGTGGGAGGACTCAACCCTGCACTCTCAGAATTAGATAAATCAAACCACAAAACAAATAAAAAAGAAATTAAAGAGGTAAATAGAAGATTAGAAAAACACTTCCAAACAAATTAAGTCTGTCCTAACCAATTGGACAAACATATTAAATGCTCTTGGATAGGGCGAGCAAATATAAAAAGATGACAATACTACCTAATCTAATCTATTTATTTAGCGCTATACCAATCAGACTGCCAAAAAACTATTTTAATAACCTAGAAAAAATAACATCAATGTTCATATGGAAAAAACAAAAGGTCAATAATTTCAAGGGGATTAATGAAAAAAAAAATCAAATGAAGGTGGCCTAGTTTTACTAGTTCTAAAATTATATTATAAAGCAGTGGTTACCAAAACCATTTGGTATTGGCTAAGAAAATAGACTAGTTGATCAGTGGAATAGGCTAGGTCCAAAGGACAAAATAATCAAAAACTTTAATAATCTAGTGTTTGAGAAACCCAAGGACCCCAGCTTTTGGTATAAGAACTCAGAGTTTGACAAAAATTGCTGGGAAAATTGGAAATTAATATGGCAGAAACTAGCCATTGACCCACACTTAACACTGTACACCAAAATCAGGTCAAAATAGCTTCATGGCCTAGGTATAATGAATGTGATTATAAATAAATTGGAGGAATATAGGATAGTTTACCTCTCAGACCTGTGGAAGAGGAATGAATTTATCTCCAAAGAGTAACTAGAGATCATTATTGATCACAAAATAGAAAACTTTGATCATATCAAATTGAAAAGTTTTTGTACAAACAAAACTAATGCAGATAAGATTAGAAGGGAAACAATAAACTGGGAAAACATTTTTACAGTCAAAGTTTCTGATAAAAACATCATTCTCCAATTGATATATGGTCAAAGGATATGAACAGATAATTCTCAGATGAAAAAATTGAAACTATTTCTGGCCATATGAAAAGATGCTCCACGTCATTATTAATCAGAGAAATGAAAATTAAGACAACTCTGAGATACTACTACACATCTGTTAGATTGGCTAGAATTACAGGGAAAGATAATGTGCAATGATGGAAAACAGGGACTTTGATACATTGTTGTTGGAATTGTATATACGTCCAACCATTCTGGTGAGCAATTTGGAACTATGCTCAAAAAGTTATCAAACTGTGTATACTCTTTGACCCAGCAGTGTTTCTACTGTGCTTATATCCCAAAGAGATATTAAAGAAAGGAAAGGGACTCACATGTGTAAAAATGTTTGTGGCAATCCTTTTTATAGTGGCTAGTAATTGGAAATTGAATGGATACCCATCAAGTGTAAAATAGGTAAGTGAATTGTGATATATGAATGTTATGGAATACTATTATTGTGTAAGAAATGACCAGCTGAATGATTTAAGAAAGGCCTGGAGAGTCTTATATGAAGTGATCCTGAGTGAAATATACAGAACAAGGAGATCGTTATACACTTCAACAGTAATAATATCTAATCTGATGGACATAACTCTCTTCAACAATGATATAAACTGAGCAGGAGCCAAGATGGCGGAGAAGAAACACATGACTCTGTGAACCTCCTCACTCCCTCACAACCAATTAGATAAATTAAGCCTCAAAATAAGCCCAGGTCTGATAGATACCACAAGAACTGGAAGCACGACACACCAGCTGAAGAGAATCTGGAGTTTCAACATAAAAGGTCAGTCCCCAGGGGAGGAAGAAGAGAGGCCAGCACAGACGGCTGGGTGCTAGCATACTCTGCCGATCGCGCTGGGAAGGGCTCTGGGATCAGAGAAGCCACTGAGATAAAGGAATCTGGCACAGGCTATTAGCTCTTCTCTGCTAATTATTTAGCAGTTCAGAAGAGAAAGCTAAAATACTTTAAAAACTCAGATTAGATTTCCCCCGGATCCTGGAGGTGACTCAGCAGATCTTGCACCAGGGGGTGTGGCCTCAGCTACCACCTGAGAATAGTTAAGAGATTGACAAGTGGGTGGATACGGCCCAAGGAAACACACACTGCCTAGCTTAGCTGGAGGGAGTGGAACTCAGCTCCAGGAAGTCCCAGAGAAGCAGAACCTTTGAACTAGGGACCGCGGTTTCTGGCAGACACTTCCAGTTTGAGCACAGGGGCTTTTCACGTCACCTGCTGCAGACATCCACGCCCCACCGGGTCACATAGGCTAGGCTTTGTGCTGCCTTTACTGTTCAGTCTCAAACCTAAGGAAAGCCACTAAAACACAGTGCCCTCGGGGCACAGCAGCACTAATCATTTCTGAGGCACTTCCAGGGAGGGGGTGGGGAACTCTCTCAGAGCTCTATCTTTGCTCAGGTGCAGGAGCCGCTGCATTCATCCAGTCTGGGAGGAAGCTGGTAAAGAAGTAAATAAATAATTTCCTACCCCAGGGACAGACCCCAAAAGATTTTTTAAATATGAGCAAAAAAGCCAAAAAGAAACATAGATTCCTACTACACAGAGAAAGAGCGGGTATCCAACCCCGAGGAAGTTAACAGCAGAGAGACAGCAGATAACAATCTAAAGGGGAATGATTCCTGCCCCCCATCACATAACTCTCTCCTAGAAGAGACTCTTAAAAAATTAAGGGAGTTTGAAGAAAAATGGGGAAAGGAAAGGGAAGCTATGATAGAGAATAACAACGTCCTGAAATTGGAGTTGGAAAAAATAAAGAATTCACAGGAGATGCAGGGAAACAAAATTTATGAATTAGAAAAGGTTAAAAAAAACACAGGAAAGTAGGATTTCTGAATTGGAAAAGAAAAAAAAGTCTCAAGAAAATAGAATTTCTGAATTGGAAAAAGAAAATAATACTCAAAAAAAAAAATTAGGGAAATGGAAAAAAATTCAATAGAGCAAAATAATTCATTTAAAAACGAAATTGGGCATTTACAAAAAGAACTAAAAACTGTGAAAGAAGAAAATAACTCCTTAAAAGTCAGGATGGAACAAACAGAAATTCACAGAGAACCCAAGAATCAGTCAAAAAAAACAAACAAAAAAAAAAAATGAGAAGCTGGAGAACAACGTCAAATACTTACTGGGAAAATCTATAGACCTGGAAAATAGATCTAGGAGAGATAATCTGCGGATCATTGGACTTCCAGAAAACTATGACCAAAAAAAGAGCCTAGATTCTATTTTACAGGAAATTATCAAAGAGAACTGTCCAGAGATAATAGAAACAGAAGCGAAAGTAGATGTGGAAAGAATTCATCGAACTCCTTCTGAAATAGACCCTAAAAAAAGAACACCACGGAATATAGTGGCTAAGCTGCAGAATTACCACACAAAGGAGAAAATCCTGCAAGCAGCTAGAAAAAAACAATTTAAATACCAAGGTGCCACAATAAGGGTCACCCAAGATCTAGCTGCCTCAACATTATAAGATAGAAGCGCCTGGAACCTGATATTCCGTAAGGCAAAAGATCAAGGACTGCAACCAAGCATGAACTACCTAGCTAAGTTTAGCATCTTTTTCCATGGAAGAAGATGGTCATTCAATGAAACAGAGGAATTCTATATGTTTCTAAGAAAAAAACCAGACTTAAACAAAAAATTTGATCTACATCCACAAGACTGAAGAGAAACAGAAAAAGGTACACAGAACCCTTGAGAACTGTAACTCTATTGGGGGTACATAAAAATACTCAAGGATAATTTGATTTTACTGATATGGAAGAAAAAAAGGGGGTGTAGTAAAGGGAAGGAGGTCGATTCAGAAAAAGGGGAAGGAATGATAAAAAGAGGGAAACTACATGCCAGGAAGAGGCATAGAAAATACACCATATCTGAGGGAACATAGTGAGGGGGAGAATCATTGTGTGAATCTTACTCTCATCAGGAGAGGCTCAAAGAGTAAATAATTAACATATTAGTTTTTCAGAGAATTTTCTCTCACCTCATTAAAAGGGGGGAGAGGAAAAGAGAAAAGGAAAAGGAGAATAAGTGAAGGGACTTGGAGGGAGGGGGGGACGGATACTAAAAAAAAAAGAGGGAGGGTTGCACGTCACAAGGGGGGTCTGTAAATTAAATATCGCGGAGGGGGATCAGGGGGGTCAAGGGAAAAAAGCATAATCTGGGGATAATATGATGGCAGGAAATACAGAATTAGTAATTTTAACTGTAAATGTAAATGGGATAAACGATCCCATCAAATGGAGACGGATAGCAGATTGGATCAAAAAGAAGAACCCTACAATATGTTGTCTACAGGAAACACACTTAAAGCAGGGAGATACATACAGAGCAAAGGTAAAAGGTTGGAACAGAGCCTATTATGCTTCAGGTAAAGCCAAAAAAGCAGGGGTAGCTATCCTTATCTCAGATCAAACAAAAGCAGAAGTAGATCTCCTTAAAAAAGATAAGGAAGGAAATTATATCCTGCTGAAAGGTGGCATAAACAATGAAGCCATATCAATACTAAACATATATGCACCAAGTGGTATAGCATCTAACTTTCTAAAGGAAAAGTTAAGAGAATTGCAAGAAGAAATAGACAGTAAAACTATAATAGTGGGAGATCTCAACCTTGCACTCTCAGATTTAGACAAATCAAACCACAAAACAAACAAGAAAGAAATTAAAAAAATAAATAGAACATTAGAAAAACTAGGTATGATAGACCTTTGGAGAAAATTGAATGGCAATAGAAAGGAATATACTTTCTTCTCAGCAGTTCATGGATCCTACGCAAAAATAGACCATATATTAGTACATAAAGATCTCAAAATTAAATGTAGGAAGGCAGAAATAATAAATGCCTTCTTCTCAGATCACAATGCAATAAAAGCTACATTCAGTAAAAAGTTAGGGGTAAATAGACCAAAAAGTAATTGAAAACTGAATAATCTCATCTTAAAGAATGACTGGGTGAAAGAGCAAATTATAGAAACAATTAACAATTTCACCCAAGATAATGACAATTATGAGACATCATACCAAAATCTTTGGGATGCAGCTAAAGCAGTAATAAGGGGAAATTTTATATCTTTAGAGGCTTATTTGAAGAAAATAGAGAAAGCGAAGATTAACGAATTGGGTTTACAACTTAAAAGGCTAGAAAAAGACCAAATTATAAACCCCCAACCAAAAATTAAACTTGAAATACAAAAATTAAAAGGAGAAATCAATAATACTGAAAGTAAAAAAAAACGATTGCATTAATAAATAAAACCAAGAGTTGGTTTTATGAAAAAGCCAATAAAATAGATAAACCTTTGGTAAATTTGATCAAAAAAAAAAAAAGAAAGAGAAAAATCAAATTGATAGTCTTACTAATGAAAAGGGGGATCTTTCCACCAATGAAGAGGAAATTAGAGAAATAATAAGGAGTTACTTTGCCCAACTTTATGCCAATAAATTTGATAACTTAAGTGAAATGGATGACTTCCTCCAAAAATATAGGCTCCCTAGATTAACAGAGGAGGAGATAAATTGCTTAAATAGTCCCATTTCAGAAAAAGAAATAGAACAAGCTATTAATCAACTCCCCAGGAAAAAATCCCCGGGGCCAGATGGATTCACATGTGAATTCTACCAAACATTTAAAGAACAATTAGCCCCAATGTTATATAAATTATTTGAAAAAATAGGGGATGAAGGAGTCCTACCAAACTCCTTTTATGACACAGACATGGTACTGATACCTAAACCAGGTAGATCGAAAACTGAGAAAGAAAATTATAGACCAATCTCCTTAATGAATATTGATGCTAAAATCTTAAATAAGATATTAGCAAAAAGACTTCAGAAAATCATCTCCAAATAATACACTATGATCAAGTAGGATTTATTCCAGGAATGCAGGGCTGGTTTAATATTAGGAAAACTATTAATATAATTGACCATATTAATAATCAAATTAATAAGAACCATATGATCATCTCAATAGATGCAGAAAAAGCATTTGACAAAATCCAACATCCATTCCTACTAAAAACTCTTGAGAGTATAGGAATAAAGGGACTATTCCTTAGAATAATCAGGAGCATATATTTAAGACCTTCAGTAAGCATAATATGCAATAGAAATAAACTGCAACCTTTCCCAGTAAGATCAGGAGTGAAACAAGGTTGCCCACTATCACCATTACTATTCAATATAGTACTAGAAACGCTAACCTCGGCAATAAGAGCCGAGAAAGAGATTCAAGGAATTAGAGTAGGAAATGAGGAAATTAAACTATCACTTTTTGCAGATGACATGATGGTATACTTAGAGAACCCCAAAGACTCTGCTAAAAAGCTACTAGAAATAATTCAAAATTTCAGCAAAGTGGCAGGATACAAAATAAATCCACATAAATCCTCGGCATTTTTATATATCACTAACAAAATGCAACAGCAAGAGATACAAAGAGAAATTCCATTCCAAACAAATGTTGAGAGTATAAAGTATTTGGGAATCCATCTACCAAAGAACAGTCAGGAATTATATGAGAAAAATTACAAAACACTTGCCACAAAAATAAAATCAGATTTAAATAATTGGAAAGACATTCAGTGCTCTTGGATAGGCCGAGCGAATATAATAAAGATGACAATACTCCCCAAACTAATCTATTTATTTAGTGCTATACCAATCAGACTCCCAAGAACCTATTTCAATGACCTAGAAAAAATAAGAACAAAATTCATATGGAAGAATAAAAGGTCGAGAATTGCAAGGGAACTAATGAAAAAAAAAACTCAGAGAAAGGTGGTCTAAGTGGACCTGATCTAAAGCTATATTATATAGCAGCACTCACCAAAACCATTTGGTATTGGCTAAGAAATAGACCGGTAGATCAGTGGCACAGATTAGATACAAAGGACAAAAAAGGATACATATATAGCAACCTAATCTTTGACAAACCCAAAGATACCAACATTAGGGATAAAAATTCATTATTCGGAAAAAACTGTTGGGAAAACTGGAAATTAGTATGGCAGAAATTAGATATGGATCCACACTTAACACCATATACCAAAATAAGATCAAAATGGGTCCATGATTTAGGCATAAAGAGGGAGATAATAAATAGATTAGAGGAACAGAGGATAATCTACCTCTCAGACTTGTGGAGGAGGAAGGAATTTATGACCAGAGGAGAACTAGAGATCATTATTGATCACAAAATAGAAGATTTTGATTACCTCAAACTAAAAAGTTTCTGTACAAACAATACTAATGCAAACAAGATTAGAATGGAAGTAACAAATTGGGAAAATATTTTTAAAAACAAAGGTTCTGACAAAGGTCTCATTTCCAAAATATATAGAGAACTGACCCTAATTTATAAGAAACCGAACCATTCTCCAATTGATAAATGGTCAAAGGATATGAACAGACAATTCTCAGATGAAGAAATTGAAACTATATCCACTCACATGAAAGAGTGTTCCAAATCACTACTGATCAGAGAAATGCAAATTAAGACCACTCTGAGATACCACTACACACCTGTCAGATTGGCTAAGATGACAGGAACAAATAATGATAAATGTTGGAGGGGATGTGTGGAAATTGGGACACTAATACATTGCTGGTGGAGTTGCGAAAGAATCCAGCCATTCTGGAGAGCAATCTGGAAGTATGCCCAAAAAGTTATCAAACTGTGCATACCCTTTGACCCAGCAGCGCTACTCCTGGGATTATATCCCAAAGAAATACTAAAGAGCGGAAAGAGACATATGTGCCAAAATGTTTGTGGCAGCTCTTTTTGTAGTAGCTAGAAACTGGAAGATGAATGGATGTCCATCAGTTGGAGAATGGTTAGGTAAATTATGGTATATGAAGGTTATGGAATATTATTGGTCTGTAAGAAATGACCAGCAGGAGGAATACAGAGAGGCCTGGAGAGACTTAAATCAACTGATGCTGAGTGAAATGAGCAGAACCAGAAGATCACTGTACACTTCAACAACAATACTGTATGAGGATGTATTCTGATGGAAGTGGAAATCTTCAACATAAAGAAGATCCAACTCACTTCCAGTTGATCAATGATGGACAGAGGTAGCTACACCCAGAGAAGAAACACTGGGAAGTGAATGTAAATTGTTAGCACTAATATCTGTCTTCCCAGGTTGCATGTACCTTCAGAATCTAATGTTTATTGTGCAAGAAGAAAATGATATTCACACACATGTATTGTATCTAGACTATATTGTAACACATGTAAAATGTATGGGATTGCCTGTCATCGGGGGGAGGGAATAGAGGGAGGGGAGGATAATTTGGAAAAATGAATACAAGGGATAATATTATAAAAAATATATATATATAATAAAAAATTATTAAGTAAAAAAAAAAAGAATAGATGGAATTCATTATTTTTTTCATCTTTTTTTTTTACTTTGTCTGATAGTTCTTGATCTTGGCCTCTATATTTCTTGGCATTTTTATTTTAGGGTCCTTTACAGTAGGTGATCAATGAATTTTTTCAATGTCTATTTTAACCTCTGTTTCTAAAATATCTGGGCTTTGATAATTTCCTGGAAAATAGTGTCTAGGCTCTTTTTTTTCCTAATATTTTTTACGGAATCTGATTATTCTCAAATTGTCTCTCTTGGATCTGTTTTCTAGGTCTGTTGTCTTCCCAATAAGGTACTTGGCATTCTTTTCTATTGTTTCATTTTCTGGTTTTGCTTGATGACTTCTTGGTTTCTCCTTCAATCTTTCAAATCTACTTGTTCAATTCTAATTTACAATGATGTATTTTCTTCACTCACTTTTTTATAACTTTTTATAATTGTTCAATTGAGTTTTTAAGTGAGTTTTTTTTTCCTTCTATGGATTTTTTTTTCTATTTCATCAATTTTTTTTAGAGAGCTGTTTTCTTTTTCCAACTCACTAATTTTGTTTCTCAATGATTTGATTTCTTTATCCACTCTGTCTTTAGATGCTTGTGTTGATTTCTCAAGACTCTCTTGCCAAGCTTCCCTTTCCTTTTCCCATTTCTCTTCTAGCTCTCTTGTGAGAGCCCATTTGATTTCCAATATGAGAGTCTTGTGTATTGATCTATTTCTTTTTCTAAAATGGTTCTACTTAAGCCTTTTACATCCTTTTCTGTTAATCTGGGTCACTTCTTTTTTTGTAGGTATTTCTCCATTTCACTTAGGTTCTCAAATTTATTGACATAAAATTGGGCAAAGTAACTCCTAATTAATGCTGCAATGCTCCAATTTCCTCTTCATTAGTGGAAAGTTCTTCCTTTTAATTTTTAAGACTAACAATTTGATTTCACTCTTTGCTTTTCCTAATCAAATTAACTTAAGTTTTATTTATTTCGTTGTCCTTTTCATAAAAAAACTCTTAGTTTTATTTATTAATTCAATAGTTTTTTTTTACTTTCAATTTTATTAATCTATTAATATAATTAATATATCCTTTTATTTTTAGAATTTCAAGCTTAGTATTTGATTGGGGGATTTTAATGTGCTATTTTGTTAGCTTTTTTTAGTTGCAAGCCCAATTCATTGACCTCTTTCTCTATTTTTTTTTTTTCCTATTAAGCCTCTAGAGATTTAAAGTTTCTTCTTATTATCCTTTGGCTTGATCCCATAAATTTTGGTGTGCTGTCTCATTATTATTTGGAAGAAATTATTGTGTCTATGATTTGCTGTTTCATCCATTCATTCTTTAGGATGAGATTCTGTCTCCATTCTTTTTTCTCCAAAGATCTGTCATACCTAACTTTTCTAGTATTCTATTTACCTCTTTAACTTATTTCTTATTTATTTTATGGTTTAATTTATCTAGTTTTGAGAGTGCAAGTTTGAAGTCTCCCGCTATTATATATATATATATATTTTTTTTTTTTTCTTGCAGCTCTCTTAACTTCTCCTTTTGGAATTTTCATGCTATACCATTTGGTGCATATATATTTATTATTGATACTGCTTCATTATCTATGTTACCCTTTAGCAAGATATAGTTTCTGTCTTTATCTCTTTTAATTAGACCAATTTTTGCTTTTGCTTGATCTGAGTTCAGTATCAGTACCACTGTGTTTTTTGTTGTTGTTGTATTGTTTTGTTTTTTGTTTGTTTTTTGCTTTACTTGAAGCATAATAGATACTGCTCCATCTTTTTACCTTTACTCTGTATATATCACTCTTCTTTAAATATTTTTCTTGTAAACAACATATCATAGTAATCTCTTTTATTACAACAGTAAAATCAAATTATACATGCCTTCTCTTATGTATATCCATAACAGAAATATAAATTTCAAGAATTATTTTTATCTTTTTATGCTTCTCTTAAGTAGTATATTTGGAGGTAAAAATTTTTATTTAGCTCTGATTTTTTCATCAGAATAAGAATAAGCTAGATCCTGAGTAATCCTTATTGTGGCTCCTTGGTATTCAAATGTTTTTTCTCTGGCTGCATATAATAATTTTTCCTTGGTCTGATAGTTCTGAAATTTAGCCACAATCTTCCTTGGGGTTTTAAATTTGAGGTCTCTTTCAAGATGCGTTCGGTGAATTTTTTCAATAGCTATTTTGCCTTCTGATTCTATCATATCTAGGTAGTTCTCTTTGATGATTTCCTGAAAAATAGTGTCTAGGCTCTTTTTTTATCATATATTTCAGGGAGTCCAATAATCCTTAAATTATCACTAATCTATTTTCTAGGTTAGTTGTTTTCCCAAGTAGGTATTTTACATTTTTCTATTTTTTCAATTTTTTAGTTTTGCTTGACTGATTCTTGATGTCTCCTTTAGTCATTCATTTCCATTTGTTCAATTGTGATCTTTAGTGAATTATTTTCTTCATTCAGTTTTTTTTTTTCTTTTTACTTCTTTTTGTATTTGTCCATTGAAGTTTTAAATGTGTTGTTTTGTTCTATGGAATTTTTGTCCATTTCACAAAATTTTTTAAGGAGTTATTTTTTTCCCATTTATAAATTCTGTTTTCCTGGGAGTTATTTATATTTTCCAATACATAAATTCTGTTTTTCTGGGAATTCTTTACCTTTTCCATTTTGCATATTCCTTTTTAAGGGAGTTGTTTTCTTTTTCCATTTTGTCAAATATATCTTTTAATGAGTTATGTGCCTTTTTCAAACACTCTTGGAAAGTTTTCCTTTTATTTTTCATCTATTTCTCTTTTAAGATTCTTTTTAATTTCCTCTATGAAAGCCTTCTGTTGTGGGGACCAGATTATATTATCCTTTGGGGCTTCATCTAGAGACAATCTTCAGCCTCTTCAGGGCTTCTTCTCTATCTATAGTTAGAGTTTGCTTTGGCTTTTTATTCATTTTTTTAAAAAAGCTGGGATCTGCTTTTTGGGCAAGGAAAGCTTTCCAAGCTTCATGTACAGCCATCAGCAAAGTGGCTATGGCTGTTCTGGGTCTGTGCTCATTCCCATTGCAGAGTGGGCATGGCCATATCCTGTGAGACTCTGTCATTTGGGGTTCACTCTTTACTTTTTGTGTTTGTGTTGATTGTTTTATAACTTATCTGGTGATCTACTGGTTTGTAACCAGGGCAGAGTAGTCATCTGGTGTAGATTCCTCCTTGTGATTCTTAGCAGTGTGGAATCTGCACCATCCTACAGAAACCCCAAACACCCCACGGCTGCCTCTGTTCTCTGCTTACCTGCCTGTGCCTGGTCACCTCCTGTGACTGATAAAAACATACATTTTCTGGCAATCTTCAAAATTATCTTCTGCTGCTAATTTACTGCACTCCCAATATTTGTAGATTCTGCCAGTCAACACTAATTCAGAGGCTGAATTTCATAATTAATGTGAGGGTAGTAAAAGAGCTCAGAAAGAAAGGTTTGTCTTCTCTGCTATTTTGGCTCCACCTCCCATTAATTTATTCATTGATATAGTCAAATATGCTAATAATTTTCCTAATATTGAACCAGTCCTGCATTCCTGTTATAAATCCTATTTGGTCATGGTTTATTATTCTAGGGATGACTTTCTGTAATCTCTTTGCTAATATTTTATAAGATTTTTGCATCAATATTCATTACAGAAATTGCTCTATCATTTTCTTTCTCTGTTGTGACACTATCTGCTGTAGATATCAGTACTGTATCTATGTCATAAAAGGAATTTGGAAGGAATCCTTCTTTCCCTATTTTTCCAAATAAATTGCATCGTATTGAAATTAATTTTTTTTAATGTTTGGATGTTTGGTATATATTCACATGTAAATCCATCTGGCACTGTAGAATTTTTAGAGATTTGATTAATAACTTGTTCAATTTAATTTTTTAAATGGGACTATTTAAGTAATTTATTTCCATTTCTGTTAATCTATATTTTTGTAAGTGTTTCTCTATTTCACTTAGATTATCAGGTTTATTGACATTTATTTGGGCAAAAACCCCAAAATTTTGCTCTAATTTTCTTTTTAATGGTAGAAAGTTCTCCCCTTAAATTTTTGATACTAACAATATGATTTTTTTTATAATTAAATTAACTAAATGTTTTTCTTTTTTCTTTTTTTTTTCATAAAAGTAACTCACTTTTTTTTATTAGTTCAATAGTTTTTTTAAAATTATTTTAAGTTTTATTAATCTCCTTTTTATGTTCAGCTATTTTAAATGAAAGTTCTCTTTCTATCTATTGCTGTTGGATTTTGTTAGTGATATATAAGAATGCTGATGATTTATGTAAACTTATTTTGTTTCTGGCAATTTTGCTAAAATCGTGGATTATTTCTAATATATTTGTAATTGATTCTCTTGGGTTCTCTAAGTATACCATCATCTGCAAAGAATGATCATTTGATTTTCTTATTAACTGCTCTAATTCCTTTAGTCTTTTTCTTCTCTTATTGCCAAAGATAGCATTTCTAATACAATATTGAATAGCAATGATGATAATTGGCAAACTTGTTTTACTCCTGATTTAATTGGGAATGGTTCTAGTTTATTCCCCTTACATATGATGCTTGCTGATGGTTTTAAATAGATGCTGCTGACTATTTTAAGGAAAGGTCCATTTAATCCTATATTCTTTAGTGTTTTTTAATAGGACTGGGTGTTGGATTTTATCAAATGTTTTTTCTGCATCTATTGAGATAATCATACAGTTTTTGTTTATTTGGTTATTGATATAGTCAATTATGCTAATAGTGTTCTTAATATTGAACTAGCCTGGCATTCTTGGTATATACCCTAGTTTGTCATGGTGTATTATCCTGGGGCTGATTATCTGTAATCTCTTTTTGCTAATATTATATTCAAGATTTTTGCATCAGTATTCATTAGGGAGATTGGTCTATAATTTCCTTCCTTTTTATTATCCTACGTGGTCTAGGTATCAGTATCATATCTGTGTCATAAATAAAATTTGGTAGGAATCCTTAATTCGCTATTTTTTTCAAATAGCTTATATATTATTTGAGCTAATTGTTCTTTAAATGTTTGGTAGAATTCACATGTAAATCCATCTGCTCCTGGAAATT
Source organism: Sminthopsis crassicaudata (assembly GCF_048593235.1). Classification (NCBI taxonomy): domain Eukaryota; kingdom Metazoa; phylum Chordata; class Mammalia; order Dasyuromorphia; family Dasyuridae; genus Sminthopsis; species Sminthopsis crassicaudata. Next base: position 111,418,513 of record NC_133622.1, read on the forward strand.
TATCTTAGGGAGTTGTTTCATAGCTTGTTCTATTTCTTTTTCTAAAATGAGACTACTTAAGTAATTTATAGCTTCCTCTCTTAATCTGGGAAATCTATATTTTTTGTAAGTATTATGACATTTCAATTAGGTTGTCAAATTTATTGGCATACAGTCGGGCAGAGTAACTCCTGATAATTGGTCTAGTTTCCTCTTCATTGATAGATAGTTCTCCCTTTTCATTTTTGAGACTAACAATTTGATTTTCCACTTTTCTTTTTCTAATCATGTTAACTAACAATTTTGTTGGGGTTTTTAAAAATTAAACCAACTCACTTTTGCTTATTAATTCTTTAGTTTTTTTTTTTACTTTTAATTTTATTGATCTCTCATTTTATTTTTAGAATTTCAATTTTGATATCTGATTAGAAGTTTTTAATTTGTTCTTTTTCTAAGCTTATTAGTTATAAGCCCAATTCATTGATCTTTCCATTCTACATTTTATGCAAGTTACTGTCTAGAGATATAAAATTTTCTCTTATTACTGCTTTGGCTGCATCCCAAAATTTTTGCTATGTTGTCATTCTTTTGGATTAAATTATTAATTGTGTCTATAATTTGCTGTTTCACTCTCCATCCTTTAGGATGAAATTATTGAGTTTCCAATTATTCTTTTGGTCTATTTTGCCCTGGCCCTTTATTGAATGCAAGTTTCATTGCATTGTGATCTGAAAAAAAAAGATATTTGCTATTTCTACCTTACTGCATTTGAGTGTGAGGTTTATGTTCTAATATATGGCCAGTTTTTAAATAGGTTCCATGAACTGCTGAGAAGAAAGTGTACTCCTTTCTGTCTCTATTTAGTTTTCTCCAAAGATCTATTATATCAAACTTTTCTAGTATCCTAATTACCTCTTTGACTTCTTTCTTGTTTATTTTGTGGTTTGATTTATCTAATTCTGAGAGTACAAGATTGGGATCTCCCACTATTATAGTTTTGCTGTCTACTTATTCTTGATGATCCCTTAATTTGTCTTTTAAGAATTTGGATGTTACATCCCTTGATGCATATATATTTAATATTGATATTGCTTCATTATCTATCTTCTTTAGCATGATATACTGCCCTTTGTTATCTATTTTAATTAGATCAATTTTTGCTTTTGCTTGATCTGAGATGATTATGGCAAACCCTGCTTTTTTGGCTTCACCTAAAGCATAGTAGATTCTGCTCCAACCTTTTACCTTTATTCTGTAGGTATCAACCTGTTTCAGGTGTTTCCTAAATATATTGTAGGATTCTGGATTTTAATCCAGTCTGCTAACAGCTTCCTCTTTATGGAGGAGTTTACCCCATTCACATTTATGGGTAAAATTACTAAGTCTGTATTACTTGTGATTTTGTTAGCCTCTGCTTATACATTTCTCCTTTCCTTCCCCATTATCCCTCTCTCCAGTATTAAACTTGTGAGCACCGTTTGCTTCTCACAGCCCTTCCTCCCACATCTTAGAGTTCCTCCCTCCTATTTTACCCATTTTCCTCACAATTTCTGTATTACCTTCCACTTAGTTTACTCCTTCCCTTTATACTTTTCCCCTCCCACTTTTCAATGAAGTGGAAGGAGTTTCATTATAAATTGAATATGTCTATATTTTTCTCTTTAAGGCAATTCTAATGAGAATATGATGCACACTATGTTCATCCCCCTCTTTTTCTCTCAGATATAATAGGTTACCTTTGCCTCTTCATGAGATGTATTAAAACTATGTTACCCTTTTTTCTGGTATAATTTCTTTTTTACCTCTAGTTCCTAGAACAAATTAGAAGTGCATTCTTTATATATCTTTATGGCAGAAATATTGGTCTCAAAATTTCTTTTTACCTTTTTAGAAATCTCTTGAGCTCTATATTTGGAGATCAAATTTTGTTTAGATGTGGTTTTTTCATCAAGAATAGATAGAATTCGGGATTGGGTGGAGCCAAGATGGCGGAAAAGATACACGCGATTTTGTGAGTTCCCTTCTTCTCTCATTACCAATTAGTTAAATCAGCCTCAAAAATAACGCTGGACTGATAGAAACCACAAACTGGAAGCATGCCTTACCAGCTGAAGAGAATCTGGAGTTTCAACAAAAAAGGTTGGTTCCCAGGGGAGGAAAAAAAAAAAGAGGCCAGCACAGACAGTTGGGTGCTAGCACATTGCACTGATCGCACTGGGGAGAACTCTGGGAACAGAGAAGCCACTGAGATAGAAAAATCTGGCACAGGCTGATAGCTCTTCTCTGCTTGTAAAATAGCAGTTCAGAAGAGAAATCAAGCCACTTTAAAATTTAAAGCCAAATACTAGAACCACCCCAATCTGGAAGTGACCTAACAGATCTCAGCATGGCAGTGAAGCCTCACTCTGCTATCTGGGGCTTCACCTTGGGGTAGTTAAGAGCTTGAAAAGCAGGGACACAGACCAAGGCAACACATAGTGCCTGGCTAGGCTGGAGGCTGTGGAACTCAGCCACAGAAGTCACAGAGAAGCAGAACCTTTGAAATAGGGACCGTGGTTTCTGAGCAGACACTTCCACTTTGAGCACAGGGGCTTTTCACATCAGCTGCTGACATCCACGCCCCACAGGACACATTGGCTGGGCTTTGTGTTGCTTTTTTTGTTTCGGTCTTAAACCTCAGGGAAGTCGCTAGGACACACAGCGCCCTCAAAGCACAGCCATACTAATCATCTCTGAGACACTTCCAGGGAGGGGGAGGGGAACTATCTCCCAGAGCTCTCCTTAGCTCAGGCACAGGAGCCACTGCATCCATCCTGTCTGGAAGGAAATTGGTAAAGAAAGAAAGAAATAATTTCCTATCCCAAGGATAGACCCCAAAAGATTTTTTAAATATGAGTAAAAAGCAAAAAAGAACCATTGATTCCTTCTACACAGAGAAAGAGCGGGTACCCAACCCAGAGGAAGTTAATAGCAGAGAGTCAGCAGATAACAGCCTAAAGGGGAACGATACCTGCCCCCCATCACATAACTCTATCCTTGATGAGACTATTAAAAATTAATAGAGTTTGAAGAAAAATGGGGAAAGGAAAAAGAAGGTATGATAGAGAATAACAATTTTCTGAAATGAGTTGGAAAAAATAAAGAATTCACAGGAGATTCAGGAAATCAAAATTTGTGAATTAGAAAATGTTTTTTTTTTTTTTTTTTCTAATCCTTGAATATTTTTTTTTTTATTTTTAAATTTTTTATTTTATTTTATAATTATAACATTTTTTGACAGTACATATGCATGGGTAATTTTTTACAACATTATCCCTTGCACTTACTTCTATTCAGATTTTTTCCCTTCCTCCCCCAACCCCCTCCCCCAGATGGCAAGCAGTCTTATATATGTTAAATATATTACAGTATAATTTAGATACAATATATGTGTGTAGAACCGAATTTTTTGTTGCACAGGAAGAATTGGATTCAGAAGGTAAAAATAACAGTTTACATTCATTTCCCAGTGTTCCTTTTCTGGATGTAGCTGGTTCTGTCCATCATTAATCAATTGGAATTGGATTAGCTCTTCTCTATGTTGAAGAAATCCACTTCCATCAGCATACATCCTCGTACAGTATCATTGTTGAAGTGTATAATGATCTTCTGGTTCTGCTCGTTTCACTCAGCATCAGTTGATGTAAGTCTCTCCAAGCCTCTCTGTATTTCTCCTGTTGGTCATTTCTTATACAACAATAATATTCCATAACATTCATATACCATAGTTTACCCAACCATTCTCCAATTGATGGACATCCATTCATCTTCCAGCTTCTAGCCACTATGAAAAGGGCTGCCACAAACATTTTGGCACATACAGGACCCTTTCCCTTCTCTAGTAGTTCCTTGGGGTATAAGCCCAGTAGTAGTATGGCTGGGTCAAAGGGTATGCACATTTTGATAACTTTTTGGGCATAATTCCAGATTGCTCTCCAGAATGGTTGGATTCTTTCACAACTCCACCAACAATGCATCAGTGTCCCAGTTTTCCCACAGCCCCTCCAACATTCATCGTTATTTGTTCCTGTCATCTTAGCCAATCTGACAGGTGTGTAATGATACCTCAGAGTTGTCTTAATTTGCATTTCTCTGATCAATAGTGATTTGGAACACTCTTTCATATGAGTGGAAATAGTTTTAATTTCATCATCTGAAAATTGTCTATTCATATCCTTTGACCATTTATCAATTGGAGAATGGCTTGATTTCTTATAAATTAAAGTCAATTCTCTGTATATTTTGGAGATGAGGCCTTTATCAGAACCTTTAACTGTAAAAATTTTTTCCCAATTTGTTACTTCCCTTCTAATCTTGTTTGCATTAGTTTTGTTTGTGCAGAAACTTTTTAATTTGGTGTAATCAAAATGTTCTATTTTGTGATCAATAATGGTCTCTAGTTCTCCCTTGGACACAAACTCCTTCCTCCTCCACAAGTCTGAGAGGTAAACCATCCCATGTTCCTCCAATTTATTTATGATTTCGTTCTTTATGCCTAAATCTTGGACCCATTTTGATCTAATCTTAGTATGTGGTGTTAAATGTGGATCCATGCCTAGTTTCTGCCATACTAATTTCCAGTTTTCCCAGCAGTTTTTGTCAAATAATGAATTCTTATCCCAAAATTTGGGATCTTTGGGTTTGTCAAAGATTAGATTGCTATTTTTATTCACTATCTTGCCCTGTGAACCTAACCTATGCCACTGATCAACTAGTCTATTTCTTAGCCAATACCAAATGGTTTTGGTGACTGTTGCTTTATAATATAGCTTTAAATCAGGTACACTTAGACCACCTTCCTCTGACTTTTTTTTCATTAGTTCCCTTGCAATTCTCGACCTTTTATTCTTCCATATGAATTTTGTTGTTATTTTTTCTAGGTCATTAAAATAGTTTCTTGGGAGTCTGATTGGTATAGCACTAAATAAATAGATTAGTTTGGGGAGTATTGTCATCTTTATTATATTCGCTCGGCCTATCCAAGAACACTGAATGTCTTTCCAATTATTTAAATCTGACTTTATTTTTGTGGCAAGTGTTTTGTAATTTTGCTCATATAATTCCTGACTCTCCTTTGGTAGATATATTCCCAAATATTTTATACTATCGACTGTTATTTTGAATGGAATTTCTCTTTGTATCTCTTGCTGTTGGATTGTGTTGGTAATGTATAAAAATCCTGAGGATTTATGTGGATTTATTTTGTATCCTGCGACTTTGCTAAAATTCTGAATTATTTCTAATAGCTTTTTAGCAGAGTCTTTGGGGTTCTCTAAGTATACCATCATGTCATCTGCGAAAAGTGACAATTTGATTTCTTCATTTCCTACTCTAATTCCTTGGATCTCTTTCTCAGCTCTTATTGCCAAGGCTAGAGTTTCTAGTACTATATTGAATAGTAATGGTGATAGTGGGCAACCTTGTTTCACTCCTGATCTTACAGGGAAAGGTTCTAGTTTATCACCATTACATATGATATTTACTGAAGGTTTTAAATATATGCTCCTTATTATTTTAAGGAATAGTCCATTTATTCCTATACTCTCAAGCGTTTTTAGTAGGAATGGATGTTGGATTTTATCAAATGCCTTTTCTGCATCTATTGAGATGATCATATGGTTTTTATTAATTTGATTATTAATATGGTCAATTATACTAATCGTTTTCCTAATATTAAACCAGCCCTGCATTCCTGGTATAAATCCCACTTGGTCATAGTGTATTATCCTGGGGATGATTTTCTGAAGTCTATTTGTTAATATCTTATTTAAGATTTTAGCATCAATATTCATTAAGGAAATTGGTCTATAGTTTTCTTTCTCAGTTTTCGATCTACCTGGTTTAGGTATCAGTACCATGTCTGTGTCATAGAAGGAATTTGGTAGGACTCCTTCAATCCCTATTTTTTCAAATAGTTTACATAGCATTGGAGTTAGTTGTTCTTTAAATGTTTGGTAGAATTCACCTGTAAATCCATCTGGTCCTGGGGACTTTTTCTTAGGAAGTTGGTTAATAGCTTGGTCGATTTCTTTTTCTGAGATGGGACTATTTAGACTACTTACTTCTTCCTCTGTTAATCTGGGCAAGCTATATTTTTGAAGGTATTCTTCCATTTCATTTAAGTTATCGAATTTATCGGCATAAAGTTGAGCAAAGTAGCTCCTAAGTATTGTTCTAATTTTCTCTTCATTAGTGGTGAGTTCACCCTTTTCATTTTCAAGACTATCAATTTGCTTTTTCTCTTTCCTTTTTTAATCAGGTTTACTAAGGGTTTATCTATTTTGTTGGTTTTTTCATAAAACCAACTCTTAGTTTTATTAATTAATTCAATAGTTTTTTTTTACTTTCAATTTTATTAATCTCACCTTTTATTTTTTGAATTTCAAGTTTTATGTTTGTCTGGGGGTTTTTAATTTGTTCCTTTTCTAGCAATTTTAGTTGTAAACCCAATTCGTTGGCCCTCTCTTTCTCTATTTTATGCAAGTAGGCCTGTAGAGATATAAAACTTCCCCTAATTACTGCTTTGGCTGTATCCCACACATTTTGGTATGATGTCTCATTATTGTCATTTTCTTGGGTGAAGTTATTAATTATGTCTATGATTTGCTGTTTTACCCAATCATTCTTTAGTATAAGATTATTTAGTTTCCAATTATTTTTTGGTCTATTTTCCCCTGGCTTTTTATTAAATGTTATTTTGATTGCATTATGGTCTGAAAAGGATGCATTTACTATTTCTGCCTTACTGCATTTGATTTTGAGGTTTTTATGCCCTAGTATATGATCAATTTTTGTATAGGTTCCATGAACTGCTGAGAAGAAAGTATATTCCTTTCTGTCTCCATTTAGCTTTCGCCAAAGATCTATCATATCAAACTTTTCTAGTATTCTATTTACCTCTTTGACTTCTTTCTTATTTATTTTGTGGTTTGATTTATCTAATTCTGATAGTGCAAGGTTGAGATCTCCCGCTATTATAGTTTTGCTATCTATTTCCTCTTGCAGCTCTCTTAATTTCTCTTTTAAGAATTTAGATGCTGCACCACTTGGTGCATACATGTTTAATATTGATACTGCTTCACTATTGATGCTTCCCTTTAGCAGGATATAATGCCCTTCCTTATCTCTTTTAATTAGATCAATTTTTGTTTTTGCTTGATCTGAGATGAGGATGGCTACTCCTGCTTTTTTGGTTTTGCCTGAAGCATAATAGATTCTGCTCCACCCTTTTACTTTTAGTTTGAATGTCTCATCCTGTTTCAGGTGTGTTTCCTGTAAACAACATATAGAAAATGTTAAAAAATCACAGGAAAGTAGGATTTCTGAATTGGAAAAGATAAAAAAGTCATAAGAAAATAGGATTTCCAAATTGGAAAAAGAAAATAATTCTCTAAAAAAAATTAGGGAAATGGAAAAAAATTCAATAGAGCAAAATAATTCAATTAAAAACCCAATTGGGCATATACAAAAAGAACTAAAAACTGTGAATGAAGAAAATAACTCCTTAAAAATCAGGACAGAACAAATAGAAATGAATGATTCATTGAGAACCCAAGAATCAGTCAAACAAAACAAAACAAAACAAAAAAACAAAACAAAAAAAAAAACAAAAGAAAAAATAACTGGAGAATAACGTCAAATACTGACTGGGAAAATCTATAGACCTGGAAAATAGATCTAGGAGAGATAATCTGAGGATCATTGGACTTCCCGAAAACTATGACCAAAAAAGCCTAGATTCTATTTTACAGGAAATCATCAAAGAGAACTGTCCAGAGATAATAGAAACAGAAGGGAAAATAGGCATGGAAAGAATTCATCAAACACCTTCTGAAAAAGACACTAAAAAAACAAAAAAAACAAAAAAAACAAACAAAAAAAAAAAAAACAACTCCACAGAATATTGTGGCTAAGCTGCAGAATTACCACACAAAGGAAAGAATATTGCAAGAAGCTAGAAAAAATCAATTCAAATATCAAGGGGCCACAATAAGGGTCACTCAAGAATTGGCTGCCTCCACATTAAAAGATCGAAGGGCCTGGAACCTGATATTCGAAAAGGCAAAAGATCAAAGATTGCAACCAAGAATAAACTACCCAGCTAAATTTAGCATTTTTTTTCCAATAGAAGAAGATGGTCATTCAATGAAATAGAGGAATTCCATATGTTTCTAAGAAAAAAACCAGACTTAAACAAAAACTTTGATCTACATCCACAAGACTGAAGAGAAACAGAAAAAGTATGCAGAATCCTTGAGACCTGTATCTCTGTTGTGGATATTTAGAAAGTCCACATGGATAATTTGATTTTACTGATATAAAAAGGGGGGTGTAGTAAAGGGAAGGGGGTAGTATTAGAAAAAGGGGAAGGAGTAATAAAAAGAGAGAAACTACATCCCAGGAAGAGGCATAGAAAATATACCATATCTGAGGATATTTAGAGAGGGGGAGAAACATTGTGTGAATCCTACTCTCATCAGAAGAGACTCAAAGAGTAAATAATTGCCATATTTGTTTTTCATAGAATTCTCTCTCACCTCATTAAAAGGGGGAAGAGGAAAATGGAAAAGGCAAAGGGGAATGAGGAAAGGGACTTGGAAGGAGGGGGGAGGGATACTAAGAAAAGGGAGGGCTGTGCATCACAAGTGGGGTCTATAAATTAAATATTGGGGAAGGGGTTCAGGGGGGTCAAGGGAAAAAGCATAATCTGGGGATAATATGATGGCAGGAAATACAGAATTAGTAATTTTAACTGTAAATCTGAATGGGATGAACTCTCCCATCAAACGGAGAGGGATAGTAGACTGGATCAAAAATCAGTACCCTACAATATGTTGTTTACAGGAAACACATTTAAAGCAGGGAGATACATACAGAGTAAAGGTAAAGGGTTGGAGCAGAAACTATTATGCCTCATGTAAAGCCAAAAAAGCAGGGGTAGCAATCCTTATCTCAGATTAAGCAAAAGCCAAGTTGATCTAATTAAAAGAGATAAGGAAGGAAACTATATCCTACTAAAAGGTAGCATAAACAATGAAGCCACATCAATACTAAACATATATGCACCAAGTGGTTATCTAACTTTCTAAAGGAAAAGTTAAGAATGTTGCAAGATGAAATGGACAGTAAAACTATAATATTGGGAGATCTCAACCTTGCACTCTCAGATTTAGACAAATCAAACCAAAAAACAAATAACAAATAAATTTAAAAAGTAAATAGAACATAAGAAAAACTAGGTATGATAGACCTTTGGAGAAAACTGAATGGCCATAGAAAGGAATATACTTTCTTTTCAGCAGTTCATGGATCCTATACAAAAACTGACCATATATTAGGACATAAAGATCTCAAAATTAAATGTAGGAGGCAGAAATAATAAATGCAATGTCACAGAAGTCGTGACTATTACACAGGGAGCTAACTTCAGTGGAATGTCTATCTCTCTTCATTTCAATACAAGTTTCACTTCAAAGTAAGGCCTTAATTACACCAGTTTTTTTCCATCTCAATTATTGTGTGTGTGGGAGGGTGTGTATAGTATTTTCTTAAATGTTTGTAAATATTTTCCCTTAATAAAATTTAAACTCCTTGGAGGAAAAAAAAAAAAAAAAAAGAATAGATAGAATTCACTTATTTCGTTGAATGTCCATCTTCTTCTCCAAAAAAAAGATGCTCATTTTTTGCTGGGTAAATTATTTTTGGCTGCATATCAAGTTCCTTAGCCTTTTGGAATATCATATTCCAGGCCCTTTAATCCTGTAATGTGGATGCTGCTAGATCCTGAATAATTCTTGTTGTGGCTCCTCCATATGCTTTTTTCTAGCAGCTTCCAATATTTTTTCCTTTGCTGATGGTTCTGGAATTTGGTCACTATATTTCTTGTTATTTTGATTTTAGGGTCCCTTTCAGTAGATGAATTTCAATGAATTCTTTCAATGTCTATTTTATGCTCTGTTTCTAAAACATCTGGGCAGTTCTCTTTGATAATTTCCTGGAAAATAATGTTCAGGCTCTTTTTTTCATTATATTTTTCAGGGAGTCCAATTATTCTCAGATTGTCTCTCCTGGATCTTTTCTTCCAGGTCTGTGGTCAGACTTGGTATTTGACAATTTTTTTTTCCCATTGTTTCATTTTTTGGTTTTGCTTGACTGATTCTTGTTGTCTCCTCAAGTCATTCCATTCTATTTGTTCGATTCTGATTTTCAATGAAGTATTTTCTTCACTAACTTTTAATTATATCTTTTTTCTAATTGTCCAAATGAGTTTTTAAGTGAGTTGTTCTGTTCTACAGAATTTTATTTCCATTTCACCAATTTTATTTTTTAGGGAGCTAGTTTCTTTTTCCAACTCAATAATTTTGTTTCTCAAGTATTTGATTTCTTTAACCACTCTACCTTTAAGTGAGTGGGATGACTTATCCAAGCTTCCCTTTCCTTTTCCCATTTTTCTTCTAGTTCTCTTGTGAGAGCCTTTTTGATGACATTTTTGTGTCATCATTGTGTATTGAGGAGCAGATGACATCTCCCTTTGGGGAGTAATCTGGAGACAGTCTATTTTTAGTCTCCTCAGCATTTAAAGTCTGTTCTTTATCCATATAGAAGCTATCAATGGTTAGAGTCCTTTTAAATTTTTTGCTCATCTTGTCAGAGAAGAATCAAAGAAAACAAACTAATAAGAAAAAGAAATGCAGTCTGCTTTGGGGGGGGGCTGGATGGTGTTACCAGCCTTCCTATACAGACTTTGGGGGACAGCAGGGAGGATCTAGCAGGACAGCAATGACTGTGCTGCGCCTGTGCTTTGAGACTCTGAGTCTCTAAGAACGTGCTACATCACTCTGGGTAGGGGTGGTCAGGTCCCAAGAGACACTGGCTTTTTAGGGTTTTAGTCTTTACCTCCTGTGTTTACAACTTTTCGCCTTATCCTGGCTTGCTGCCAAGACATAATATTCACACTATGGTAAAGGTTGTTCTGCAGAAAAGCAGAGATAGCCCCCCTCCCCCTCTGGTCTGCACAGTATGAGCTGCCTGCCAAGCTGGAGCTGCCTGCCCTCAGTCTGTACTGGATCTAGTTGTCCCTGCCCCCAAGCAAAAACATACATTTTTCCTTGTGAATTTTAAGGATGTCTTCTGTTGGTAATTATTTCATTTATTTATTTATTTATTTATTCATTCATTCATTCATTCATTCATTTATTTATTTATTTATCTATCTATCTATTTATTTATCTATTTATTTATTTATTTATTTTTTCTTTTCCGGTCAAGCACTAATTTTGAGGCTTGTCATGAAATAAATTCTGAGAGTAAACACAGAGCTTAAGCAGATGCGTGCATCCTCTCCATCATCTTGGCTGGAAGTCCCACATTTCTATTTTTCAAATAACCATTTTAAACTATAAGCCTCTGGATTAAAAAAAAAAAAAAAAAAAAAAAAAAAAAGTCTCAATCTCCTATTCTAGTTAGTTAACTTCTGCCACCTTCATAATGTGCTTGTTTTTTAGATGGTTCTTTTTTGTTTGTTTGTTTTGTTTTGTTTTTTAATTTTTTTCCCTCAATGTCTTTCATTTGATTTTTGAAGTTTTTAAAAATTTTTTCCCTCAATGTCTTTCATTTGATTTTTGAAGTTTTTTAATGTCTTTTAAAAATTCTTTCTGGGTTAGTCACCATTTCATCTTTTCTTTGAATGGAAGAAGCTATTTTTTTTTTTTTTACTTTATTGTTCTCCTCTGAAGGTGAATTCTTATCTTACCTATCCCCATAGTAAGTTTGATATTATTTTTCAAAGTAAATTGGATTCTTTCTTTTTTTGTCTGTTTATTATTTTAATGAAATTCATTAGTATAACCGCCTTTAATCCCTGGGAGCCACTAGCTTCATTTCAGCTCCCCTTTCTGAGTTGGAACCCCAAACCAAATGTGCTAACTTCCTATAAGTGCTGGCAGCCAGCATCATCCCTCTTGCTCTGCTTCTGTACTTACCAATTTTACTGGTTTCTAATCAGAAGAGATTCCTTCAGTCTTCCCTTAATCAGGCCAACAATTCCTCATGCTGCCTGGGAAATAAAAATCCCTGCTTGTACCTGAGGCTACTTCTGACCCCTAGGATCCCTGTTTGTTTCTTTGAAGATAGACTGGAGTTGTTTACACATCAAAAGGGTCAACCCTGCTTCCTGTTTTTTGGGGAAGGTCTCTCCAAGTTGCTCCAAGAAGACCTCTATTCTGCCCCAAGTCTTCTGTGTTTTTCATCAGTTTATATTCAGCCTGAGGATCAATTTTATTTTGTTTATCAGGGAAATATGTAGATCTTGGAATTTTCTGGCTTACTCTGCCATCTTCCCAGAATTCTCCCAACCAATTATGGGTTTTAAGAAATTGTTTTTTGGGGAGCAGAGCCAAGATGGCTGATAAAAGACACATCTTTATCTAAGCTCTCCCAGATGTCCCTCAGAACCAACACCAAATCAATGTTCTGAACTGGTTTTGGAGTGACAGAATCCATAAATATTTGGTGTGTAACAAATTTCCAGTAGAAGATATCTTGGAAGACCATCAAAAAAGTTATGTTTCAATTGGGCATGGAGGGAGGTGTCCTTCAGCAGGCTGGTGCAGAGACCCAGGGTGATGTTGGCCTAACACATTAGGGAATATAAGGATAAATTCCCTGATACAAATATAAAGACAAATAATGAGCACCTGCAGATCCAGAATTAAGTGGAACCTGACCCTATGCAACTAAAACCAGAAATTAGTCAGTACTGACTCCGTGCAGTCACTGTTGCCTATAGAAGAAGCTTGGACAAGCTCTGCTTTGCACTAAAAGGTGACCTGAACCCTTTTTTAAAAAAATGAGAAAGAGAAAAATAGATTTCAAATCCTCTGGACATTAAAAGCAGTTCACATTCAGATGAAAGCAGTGATAAGAGTTGGTTCCCTTCTCATAAAATGCTCTTGGAAAATTCAAAAAGGATGTTAAAAGACAGAAGAAAAGTGGTGAAAGGAAATGAAAAAGTTGAAGGAGACTTTAAAAAAGGGAAAAGAAATTATCTGAAGATTTTTTTTTCAAAATAGAGTTAGTGAAATGGAAAAAGCATGTAACTTCTTGCAAAATAGATATGGAAAAAAACAAACAAACAAACAAAAAAAACAATCCATTAAAAAAGAGAATTTATGAAATCAAAAAAAAACAAAACCAAAGGAGAAAACAATTAATTTACAAATTCAAGTGACCAAATACAAAAGGAGCTAAAAAAGATAACTGCAAAAAAAAAAATTCATTAAAATTTTGAACTGAACAAATGGAAATGAATGACTCAATAAGACTCAAAAAACAGTCTAAAAAAAAAAAACTAAAGAAAAAAAAAAAAAAAACAGAACAAAATCTAAAACATCTCATTGGAAAAACAACTGACCTGGAAAATAGATGTAGGAGAGACACTTTATGTGTCATTGGACATCCTGAAAAACAGGATGCAATAAAAGGACTTAGATATTATCTTTTAGGAAATCATCAAGGAAAACTTGATGTTCTAGAACCAGAGGGTAAAAAAAAAATTATTGAAAGAATTCACTGGATAATCCGGGGCAGAGACAAGATTGCAGAGAAGATACATGTGAAATTGTAAGCTCCATTCTTCCCTCAATATCAACTCAGTCTCAAAAATAATGTTGGACTGATAAAAACCACAAGGATTAGAAGCACAACTTACCATGTGAAGAGAATCTGGAATTTCTACAGAAAAGGTCGGTTCTGAGGGAAGGAAAAAAAGACCGGCACAGACAGGGTTGGACTAGAGGCTAGCACACTGTGCCAAATGGGCTGGGGAGAACTCTGGGATCAGAGAAGCCACTGAAATAGAGGAATCTGGCATAGGCTGACAGTTCTACTCTGCTTATAAAACAGCAGATCAGAAGAGAAATCAAAGCCATTTTAAAATAAAAAGCCTGAAAGTATAATCACCCCAACCTGGAAGTGACCTAACACTGATCTCAGCAGTGCTATGCAGCCACCTTCTGCTGTCCAGGGCTTTTCCTTGGGGCAGTTAAGAACCTGAACAACAGGGGACACAGCCCGGGCAGGCTCTAATCCACATAGTGCAGGCTCAGCATGAGGCAGTGGAATTCTCACAGTAGTGAAACTCCAGCAGCAGCTGAACTCCCACAGCAGCGGAACCTCTGCAGCAGGGACATTACTTTCCTGGCAGACACTTCCGGTTTGAGCACAGGGGCTTTTCCCTTCAGCTGCTAATATCTATAGCCCCGTGGGAGGCTTTGGTTGGGGTTTGTGACACTTTCATTGTTCAGCCTTAAACCTCAGGGCAGCTGCTAGGCCACACAGCCTCATTGAAGTGGTTATCTTCAACATAAAGAAGATCTAATTCAGTTCTAGTTGATCAATGATGGACAGAAACAGCTACACCCAGAGAAGGAACACTGGGAATTGAGTGTAAACTGTTTGCACCATTGTCTTTCTACCCAGGTTACATTTATCTTCGGAATCCAATTCTTATTGTGCAACAAGAAATTTGGTTCTGCACACATATATTGTATCGAGGATATACAGTAACACATTTCATATGTATGTGATTGCCTGTCATCTAGGGGAGGAAGTAGAAGGAGGGAGGGGAAAATTAGGAAAAGAAGTGAATACAAGGGATAATGTAAAAAAAAAATTACCCATGCATATGTACTTTCAAAAAAAATTATAATTATAAAATTAATTTTAAAAATATTTGGAAGACAGCTTTCCACCCTAACTTTCTAGGGCTTGAATTTGTTCCCCCACAATATCTTTCACTGGTTTTTAAATTTCCCAATGCCACTGGATCATTTAATAGGACTATTAATAGATATTTTCCCACTTAGATTCTACATACAAACATTGGAATTGCCTGAGGTTCCCTATTCCTGTACAACCAACTTTGTTTACAGGAAAGAAAAGTATCAGAACCAAAATGAGTATTTTTATCTTTCCTTTTTAATTTTTTTTAAAATTTTAAAGCTTTTTATTTTTAAAACCTATGCATAGTTTTCAACATTCACCCTTGGAAAAATCGTGTTCCAAATGCTTTGCCTCTCTTCTTTCTCTCCATCCCCTCTCCTACAAGGCAAGTAATTTATGTTAAACAAGTGCAATTCTTCTGTAAATTTTTGCACAATTATCATAATGCTCAAGAAAACTCGAATCAAAATGGGAAAAAAAATGAGAAAGAAAACAAAATGTAAGCAAACAACAACAAAAAAAATGAAAATACCATGTTGTGATCTTAACTTAGTCCCCACAGTTCTCTCTCTGGGTGAAGGTGGCTCTCTCCGTCACATGACCATTGATACTACTTTGATTCACTTGACTGTTGACAGGAGCCACCTCTATCAGATTTGATCATGGTATAACCTTATTGTTGCTCACTTCACTTAGCATCAGTTTATGCAAGTCTCTCCAGGCCCTGCTAAAAACATCCTGCTGATCATTTCTTTTTCTTTTTTCTTTTGAAAACTTACATATATTTAATGCTTGTATGAGACAGTAAAAATATTGTAGCAGAATAAATACTCCAATAATAGCAATTTCAAACTGTAACAAATTGTCATTCTTTCAGTCAAAGAGACCTGAGTTTAAATTCTAGCTCAAATATTTATTATTTATGTGAACTAGCCAATTAGCCTCTTAGCCTCAATTTCTTCATCTATAAAATTGGAATAATAATAGCACATACTTTATAGAGTTATTATGATAATCAAATTAAACAAAATCTATGTCTGCTGACCATTTCTTGTAGAACAACAATATGCGATAATATTCATATACCATAACTTATTCAGTCATTCTCCAAACTACTATGTAGTTTGATGGCTCTTTGGCCGTAGCTCTATATTGCTCTTTAGAATCATTGAATCAGTTCACAACTCCACCCTAAATGTATGTATCCCATTTTCCCACATCCTATCCAACATTCATCATTGTCTTTTCCTGTCATTTTAGCCAAACTGAGAGATGTGTAGTCATACTTCAGAGTTGTCTTAATTTGCATTGGTTAGACCAATAGTGATTTAGGACATTTTTTTTTTTTAATATGACTAAAATGTGAGTTTTTCTCTACCAAAAAACTAATGTTATCTACATTTTAGAATAATGATTTCGAACCTAGGGCCTAACAAGCCTAAAAAAGGTTTATGGATAGATTTAAAAGTTTCTTCTATGTTTGTGGGGAAGAAAAATACATCTTTATTTACATATAGCTTTTCCTGAAATATGGCATTTCTTTTAATATTATAAAAATGTTATTCTTTTTTTTTCATTTTTTTATTTGAGTTTTTTTTTTTTTAACAAGATATATGCATAGGTAATTTTACAGCACTGACAATTGCCAAGCCTTTTGTTCCAACTTTCCCCTTCTTCCCCCCACCCCTGTCCCATAGATGGCAGGTTGACTAATACGTATTACATATATTAAAGTATAAATTAAATACAATATATGTATACATGTCGAAACAGTTATTTTGCTGCACAAAGAGAATCAGACATTGAAATAGTGTACACTTAGCCTGTGACAAATCAAAAATGCAGGCAGACAAAAATAGGGGTATTTGGAATTATGTAGTGGTTCATCGTCATCTCCCAGAGTTCTTTCACTGGCATAATTGGTTCAGTTCATTACTGCTCTATTGGAACTGATTTGGTTCATCTCATTGTTGAAGAAGGCCAGGTCCATCAGAATTTATCATCATATAGTATTGTTGTTGAAGTATATAATGATCTCCTGGTCCTGCTCATTTCACTCAGCTTCAGTTCATGTAAGTCTCTCCAGGCCTTTCTGAAATCATCCTGTTGCTCACTTCTTACAGAACAATAATATTCCATAATATTCATATACCACAATTTATTCAACCATTCTTCAATTGATAAGCATCTGCTCAGTTTCCAGTTTCTGACCACTACAAAGAGGGATGCCACAAACATTCTTGCACATACAAGTCCCTTTCCCTTCCTTAAGATCTCTTTGGGATATAAGCCCAGTAGTAACACTGCTAGAACAAAGGGTATGCACAGTGTGATTACTTTTTGATCATAGGTCGAAATCATTCTCCAGAATGGCTGGATTTGAATTTCACAATTCCACTTACAATGTATCAGGGTCCCTATTTTCCCACATCCCCTCCAACATTCTGCATTATCTTTCCCAGTCATTCCAGTCAATCTCACAGGTGTGTAGTGATATTTCAGAGTTGTCTTAATAGCCATTTCTCTGATTAATAATGACTTGGAGTATCTTTTCATATGGCTAGAAATAGTTTCAATTTCTTTATCTGAGAATTGTCCGTTTATATCCTTTGACTATTTAACAACTGGAGAATGGCTTGACTTTTTTTAAATTAGTCAATTTTCTATATATTTTGGAAATGAGGCCTTTATCAGAACCTTTGACTGTAAACAGTTTTCACAGTTTGTTGCTTCCCTTCTGATCTTATCTGTATTCTTTTTGTTTCTACAAAAATTTTTCAATTTGATATAATCAAAATTTTCTATTTTGTCATCAATAATGAGCTCTAGTTCTTCTTTGGTCATAAATTCCTTCCTTTTCCACAGGTCTGAGAGATAACTCTCCTATGCTCTTATAATTTATTTATAATCTCATTCTTTATGCCTAGATCATGAACCCATTTTGACCTCATCTTGGTGCATTGTGTTAAGTGTGGGTCAATGCCTAGTTTCTCCCACACTAATTACCAATTTTCCCAGAAATTGTTATCTCAAATTGAGTTTTTATCCCAAAAGCTGGGGCCTTTGGGTTTGTCAAATGCTAGATTATTAAAGTTATTGGCTGTTTTGTACTTTGAACCTAACCTATTCCACTGATCATCTAATCTATTTCTTGAACAATAAACAAAATGGTTCTGGTAACCATTACTTAATAATATAATTTTAGATCTGGTACAGCTAGGCCACCTTCATTTGATTTTTTTTTCATTAATTCCCTTGAAATTTTTGACCTTTTGTTTTTACATATCAACTTTGTTGTTATTTTTCCTAGGTCATTAAAATAGTTTTTTGGGAGTCTGATTGGTATAGTGCTAAATAAATAGATTAGTGTAGGTAGAATTGTCATTTTTATTATATTTGCTCACCCTATCCAAGAGCATTTAGTATTTTTCCAACTGGTTAGATCAGACTTAATTTGTGTGGAAAGTGTTTTGTAGTTTTGCTCATATACTTTCTGATTTTCCCTTGACAGATAGATTCCTAAATATTTTATACTATTAGTAGATACTTTAAATTGAATTTCTCTTTGTAACTCTTAACTATTGGATTTTGTTGGTGATATATAAGAATGCTGATGACTTATGTGGGTTTATTTTGTATACTGCAACTTTGCTAAATGTGTGAATTATTTCTAATAGCTTTTTAGTAGAATTTCTGGGTTTTCTAAACATACCATCATATCATCAGCAAAGATTGATAATTTGGTGTTCTCATTACCTACTTTAATTTCTTTCATCTCTTTCTCAACTCTTATTGCCAAAGCTAGCTTCTAATACAATACTGAATAGTAATGTTGATAGTGGGCAATCTTGTTTCATTCTTGATCTTTTAGGGAATGGTTGCAATTTATCCCCATTAGATATGATGCTTTCTGATGGTTTTATATAGTTGCTACTGATTATTTTAAGGAAAAGTCCATTTATTCTTATAATCTCAAGTGTTTTAATGGGAATGGATATTGGATTTTATCAATTTTTTTTTTGCATCTATTGAGATGATCATAAGTTTTGTTCCTTTTTTTGTTAATTTGGTTATTAATACGGCCAATTATACTGATAATTTTCCTAATATTTAACCATTCCTGGTATAAACCCTGCTTGATCATATTGTTTTATTTGGGATGATTTTCTGTAGACTTTTTGCTAATATCTCATTTAAGATTTTAGCATCAATATTTATTAGGGAGATTGGTTTATAGTTTTCTTACTCCATTTTCAATCTACCTGGTTTGGGTATCAGTACCATATCTGTGTCTTAAAAGGAATTTGGTAGGACTTCCTCATTCCCTATATTTTCAAATAATTTATATAGAATTGTGGGTAATTGTTCTTTAAATGTTTGGTAGAATTCACATGTAAATTCATCTGGTCCTGGGAATTTTTTCTTAGGGAGTTGATTAATAGCTTGCTCTATTTATTTTTCTGAAATGGGATTATTTAAGCAATTTAATTCCTCCTCTATTACTCTGGGAAGCCTATATTTTTGGACATAGTCATCCATTTTACTTAGATCATCAAATTTATTGGCATAAAGTTGGGCAAAATAACTCATTATTTCTATAATTTCCTCTTCATTGGTGGAAAGTTCTCCATTTTTGTTTTTAAGACTAATAATTTGGTTTTCCTCTCTTCTTTTTCTAATCATATTTAGCAGAGGTTTCATTATTTTATTTTTTTCCCACAAAACCAACCCTTAGTTAATTTATTAGTTCAATAGATTTTTTTTTTACTTTCAATATTATTAATTTCACTTTTTAATTTTAGAATTTCAAGTTTAGCATTTGTTTTGTGGTTTTTAATTTGGTCTTTTTCTAGCTTTTTAAGTTGCAAGCCCAATTCATTGATCTTCTCTTTCTCTATTTTCTTCAAGAAAGCTGCTAAAGATATAAAATTTCATTTTATTACCTCTTTAGCTGCATCTGAAACATTTTGGTATTATGTCTCATTTTTGTCATTATCTTGAGTGAAATTATTCATTGTGTTCATAATTTGGTGTTTCACCCAATTATTCTTTAAATGAGATTATTTAGTTTCCAATTACTTTTTGCTCTATTGACCCCTAAATTTTTTGTTGAATGTAGTTTTTTATTGCATGGTGATCTGAAAAGAAAATATTTACTATTTCTTTCTTCCTGCATTTAATTTTGAGGTCTTTATGTCCTAATATATGGTCAATTTTTGTATGGCTTCCATGAACTGCTAAGAAGAAAGTGTACTCCTTTCTTTGACCATTCAATTTTTCCAAAGAGCTATCAAACCTAATTTTTCTGATTTTCTATTTACCTCTTTAATTTCTTTGTTATTCATTTTGTGGTTTGATTTCTCTAATTCTGAGAGTGCAAGGTTGAGATCTCCTAATATAATAGTTTTGCTGTCTATTTCTTCTTGCAACTCTCTGAACTTCTCCTTTAGGAAGTTAGATGCTATACCACTTGGGGCATATATGTTTCATATTGATATTGCTTTATTGTCTATGCTATCCTTTGCAAGATATAGTTTCCTTCCTTATCTCTTTTAATTAGATCAATTTTTGCTTTTGCTTGGTCAGAGATAAGAATGGCTATGCCTGCTTTTTTTAATTTCACCTGAAGTATAATAGATTCTGCAGCCTTTCATCTTTACTCTGTATCTCCCTTGTTTACTGTAAAAAAAACATATTGTAGGGTTCTGACTTTTGATCCAATCTGCTATCCACCTCCGCTTAATGGGAGAGTTAATCCCATTCATATTTACGCTTAAAATTATTAGTTCTTTATCTCCTGCCATCTTATTATCCCCACATTATGCTTTTCTTTTTTCTTTTCCCCCCTAACCCTCTTTCCCAGTATTAAACTTATGGGTCCCACATTTTATCCCTCCTTTCCCCTTTTTCTGACACTATCCCCCTTCCATTTCTTTTTCCCTTTATTATGTTATATCAGTAAAACTAAATTATGCATGTTGTCTTTATGTATATCCACAACAGAAATACAGTTCTCAAGAGTTCATTTTACCTTTTTCTGTTTCTCTTGAGTCCTATGGTTGGAGATCAAACTTTTTGCTTAGATCTGTTTTTTTTTTTTTTGTTTTTTTTTTTGTTTTTTTTTTCCCCTTAGAATAATAGGAATTAATCAGTTTGATTAAATGTTCATCTTCTTCCATGGAAGAAAATGCTCAGCTTAGGTAGGTAGTTGGCTGCATTCCCTTTTGCTTTCTGGAATATCAGATTCTAGGCCCTTTGATCCTTTTATGTGGAGCCAGCCATAACTTGAGTGATCCTTATTGTGGCACCTCGGCATTTATTTATTTATTTATTTATTCATTCATTTATTTATTTATTTGTTTGTTTGTTTGTTTGTTTGTTTGTTTGTTTATTTCTGGATCCTTGTAATATTTTTTCCTAAGTCTGATAGTTCTGAAATTTGGCCACAATATTCCTTGGAGTTCGATGAATTTTTTCAATGCCTATTTTACCTTCTGATTCTATTACATCTGGGCAATTCTCTTTGTTGATTTCCTGTAAAATAGTATCTAGGCTCTTTTTTTCATCATAATTTTCAGGACGTTCAATAATCCTCAGATTATCTCTCCTAGACCTATTTTTCAGGTTTGTCATTTTTCCAAGAAGATATTTAATATTTTTCTGTAATTTTTCATTTTTTTTTTGTTTTGCTTGACTGATTCTTGATGTCTCAATGAATCATTCACTTCAATTTGTTCAGTTCTGATTTTTAATGAGTTATTTTCTTCATTAGCTTTTTTTTTTTTTTTTTTTTTTTTTACTTCTTTTTGCATATGTCCAATTGAATTTTTAAATGAATTGATTTGCTCTATGGGATTTTTTTTCCACTTAATTAAATTTGTTTTTTAGTGAGATATTTTCTTTTTCCAATTCACAAATCCTACTTTCCTGTGATTTCTTTATCTTTTCCAATTCACAAATTTTGTTTTCCTGTACTTCCTGGGAGTTCTTTATCTTTTCCAATTCACCTTTCAGGAAGTTGTTACTCTCTTGCATAACTTCTCTTTCCTTTCCCCATTTTTCTTCTAACTCTCTTTTGAGATTTTTAATAGTCACTTCTAGGAGAGAGTTATTTGGGGTGTTGTCTGCAGGGTATTTACTATTAGTCTCCTCGTGGTTGAAAACCTGTTCTCTTTCTTTATAGAATCTATAGACAGAGATTTTTTTTAAACTCATTTTTAAAAGCCTATAGGGTATGCCTTTAGGGTAAGGAGGTTACCAGCCTCCTGTGTAAAGCAGGGATTGGTGCCAGCTGGCTACACAGAGTGGCCAGGTATGGGAGTGGTCTGAGAAAGAATTGCACACGGGAAATGGTTTAGACTTGATTAGCACTGCAGAGCTGTGCAAGTGCCCAGTGAAGAACGCCCTGTGAAGATTAGCAACTGCCCTGGGGCTAGAGACTAGGCAGTGAAAGTGACACTGCCCCAAGCCAAACCTGCTGTGGGCCTGTTCATATTAGCAGCTGATCAGCAAATAGCCCCATACCGAAAGGAAGTGGCTCTGCCCAGGGAAGCACAGTTTAGTTGTGGAAGTTTTATTACTCCAGGCCAAGCCCCCACTGTACAGATTAGAGGCTGCCCTGGGCTGTGCCCCCCTGCTGTTCAGATTTGCAACTGTCTGCTCTGAGTCACTTCCAATTTTGGGTGGTAATAGCCAGGTCCTGTTAGGATCTGGCACTTTTCCCTCTGTTTTTGGCTCTAATTTCTATGCTGATCTGCTGCTTTACAACCAATGCAGAGCAATCCGCCTATGCCAAAGTCGTCTCTGTATTTTTCTAACCACAGAGGCCAATTCCTCCCCCACTCTGCCCTGTTTGTCAGTGTATCTGACTTCCCAGTTTGTGCTGATCTTCTCTGGCCCTTCAGGACAAACCTTTTCTCATGAACTTCCAGATTATCATTGGCTGGTAAATTGTACTTCTAGTCTTAGTGAATTGTGCCAGTCAAGTGCTATTTTTGATGCTGAATTTATTTATTGGCCTTGAGGTATGAGAGGAGCTTAGAGAGTCTCATGTGCCTTCTCTGCCATCTTGGCTCCGCCCCCCCCTTAAAAATGTTATTCTGAGGAGGTTTCCATAGGCTTCAGCAGACTCCAAAAAAGGTCCATAACACAAAAAAGTTAAGAACCCTGTCTTAAAAATTGGAAGGAAAATAAGAAGGCAAAATACTTATTGACTGCCTGTTGTAGTCCAACAGTGTGTTAAATATTGGAAAGAAGAAAAAAGAAAAGAAAAGAAAGAAAAGACTTTACTGTTTTACTGGAGCAAATGTCACACAGAACAAAGTTCAATTATGGAACAGAGGGAAAAATACCTTAGTTCTTGAACTGTTTTAACAATGTCATTGGTTTTTATGGGTACCAAGTGTTTCTTGGCAGGTAGAGCAAGGAGTCAGGTCATGTTAGTCTTCATGAGCATTTATCACCAAAAATACTCATTTTCTAGAAACTAATTTTCTGGTGATAAATTTTCCCCAATATTGACCAGGCATCAAATATTAGATGCATAGCTATCATTGACTCATATTAAGAAGTTTTACAGCTTGGTAAGACTTGCCATACTCTATACTTTATTAATTTCAGCCCAAAGTTTTCTCTACAACACACACACATACACACACACACACACACACACACAAACACAGAGAGAGAGGGGGGGGGAAGGCAAGTTATTTAGATAAACAGATTAATCTTTAGAGGAATGACAACCCCCCCCCCCCGGGGGATACTAGGAAAAAACATTCCTTTTTTTCTTCCGAAAATAATTTATCTACATAAACATACAGTATATTATTTAAATATATATTATATATAAACATGTGATATTATGGTTTTATATACAGTATAATACACATATTTATATATACACACATATATACATTTATATCATGTGTGTATATAACATAGAATTATTGTTTATATTTTTAAAATATTTCATTTACACAGGAGATAGAAAATATATTGGAGTTCACACTATATACAAGTCAATATGAATTAAGATTTTTATAACATGTAAGACACCCATGACTAAATGGAATCAGAACTTAAAGAATTAATAGACAAATATAGACATATCTTTAGTTCGCAATATTCATATATATTGAGATATTTTTATGATTTCAAATTTTGATAGTCTCAGAAATAGGCTAGTCTAACTCCCCAGCTTTACAGACAAGGAAATGAAAGACTAAGTAAGTGAAACAATTTCTTTAAAGTAACAAAAGTGGAAAACAGCAAAGCCAGCAGTTCAGTCCATGCCTTCTGAAGCTAAGCTCCATCTTCTTTATTTCTACTCTATCAATTATGCTGTCCTATGCCTTATTTTGTTTTGTTTTGTGCATGTATGCATCTGTGTCTATGTGTGTATGTTACCATTTGTAAACTTGAGATATACCAGAAAATATTTTTTTAAGGCTAAGTAAGGCCTGGTTTATGGTTCAAGAATACATCAATAAGGCACAGAAATATATTTTTAAAAGGAGGAAGAAAAGTGCTAGTTATCAATTTTTTGTTTTGTTTTGTTTTGTTTTTTTTCTGAGGCTGGTAGTTATCAATATTAAACACATTTTCATGAAATACACAATTACTGTTATTTTAAATTTTTATCAAATAATTATCACTATTGATATGGTAGCAAAGCATTATCACATGAATTTTCATGGAACTTAGCAAGACCAAAATTAGTCAACCAATAAATTAATCTTCACAGTTTCCATGGGTGCAGAAAAGACTGCTATTTTCCTTCTGTGTGGAAAATGTGATTATCTTTCTCTTTTGCAGAAATAAATATCAGTGCTAAGATCAGCAGTGATTTTACACACAAACAAGTTCAGTGAATTCTTGAAAATGCTATTTCCTCAAAGATCTCACCATTTACTTTGTGAATATCCAAATTTATGACCAACTTCTAAGATTAAAGAAAGCAAACAGCAATTCACCACTAATAGAAAACTTAATGTAATGTTTATAGCTTTATCCTCAGGCTTTTTTATTTATTTATATGTCAGCCATTCTTCCTAACCTTCATTTTCTTTTTTTGTGTCAGGTATTAAAGATTTTCACCTATTTTCTCAAATTTGCTTATTCTTTAGCAGTTAACCAAAATAAATGACAATGCTGAATATTCCTAAACTTTAAAAGTCCTTAGTAAACTTATTCATTGTACTTGAGGGTTTTCAGTTTTCTCATGGAGAAAAAAAATTAATTTAGACATAACTCAATCTTATATACTGTCCACTTGTTCAACTTCTACAATCTTGGATCATAAAATTTGATGTAGGTTGTCTTAATTTCTATTGCAGGGGGAAGGAGAACTCATCAAGAAAATTTTTAACCATCATGTGGAAAGCCTTCAAAGTCCATGCTTCACCCTCAAAGTTCAATTATTATCTTTATCCACTGCTCAATCCATTTCATCACCTGATCTAAATTACTCTCTAGTTCTTCTGGTACATTGCTGGGCAGCCGGTGTACTATTTCATTCTTGTAGGAGGCCAAGGCTTCTTCATAAAGAATTTGGAAAATTTCACATTGAATATTGTTCTGTAGTTTCTTTACTTTATATCCCCTCTTTTCAAGTCTTGTATATAATATAGTATTATCTCTTTGGAGCACAAAAACTATATGAAGCCATCGTTCAGGGAAGAAGTCACAGCCATGGTAATCAACAATAACTCCACCTTCTTTCATTTTATTTTCTAACTCATCAACTACTCTGTCTTCATCCAAAATAGGACACTCATATTCATCATCATAGCCATCATATAACTGTCCTTCTTGTCGCCCACATTAACATATGTCATCCCTGTTCTTGATGCAAGTTCTTTACCTAGAGTAGTTTTCCCAACTCCTGGTATACCCGTGAGCAGGATGTTGGGCAGCATGGTGGCGGTGGAGCCAGCTCCGCCCCGGTCACCTGCTCTCCACGAGGGAGCGGCAAGCCGAGGAGGATAGACAGGAGCGGAGGGGGTGGACCCAAGGGTCCTCACCAGACAATATTTTAAAGTACTATGACATATCCTAGCAGAAAGTAATAGGAGAGACTTGGATTTAAAGATTTTTAGATGATTAGCATTTTTATCAATGAAGCAACTTTGTTGTGACTCAATAAAAAAAAAAAAAAATCAGTTATTAGTCAAAATGTCAGTGTTCATTGCACACACATAAATCAATTTTTCCCTTTAATATATGCCCTCTTAGTGCCAATAAAATGCAAATTTTCACTCAGCTAATGCCCTCTGGTCTAATTTCTAGGAGATTCTCATGTTATTTTTTAATCAATTTGTATCATCTTTATTCAAAAAGTGATACATCAGCACATTCTATGCCATGTAAAATAGGCTTGCTTTGTTAAGCTCTTTAAATATAAATTTTATTTGAAAGAAGAAATCTGCAAGGTTATCTTAAATAATTGAGCAGTTTGTTTCCATGTAAATGCCTGTAAATGCTGGCCCTCATTTTGCTGATGCAAAAATCATTTTTCTTTTTTTTTGTTTTTGTTTTTGTTTTTAATAGAGTTAATGAATGTTCTCTTCCCTGATTAAATTTCACCAAATGTAGTTATTTGATAATAATAATAATAGCATACATTTACATAGAGTCTATTACATGTCACTCATTTTACAAGTATTACCTGATTCAATACTCCTAACACATATGTGTGGTTATTTTCCTCATTTTTACAGGTGAGTAAAAGTTTAAAAAGATAGAGCATAAGAACTACTGTCTTCCTATCCAGGTTACTTATACCTTTGGAATCCAATTCTTACCGTGCAACAAGAAAATTGGTTTTATACACATATATTGTATCTAGGTTATACTGTAACACATTTAATATGTATGGGATTGCCTGTCATCTAGGGGAGGGAGTAGAGGGAGGGAGAGGAAAATCTGCAAAAGTGAATACAAGGGATAATGTTGTAAAAAAAATTACTCATGCATATGTACTGTGAAAAAATTATAATTATAAAATTAATTAAAAAAATAAAAAATATAGAGCATAAGCAACAAACTCAGTATCATACAGCTAGTAAATTTATGAAATTGCATTTGAACTTCCCAATTCTAGGCCCAATACTCTATATATTATGCACGTAGATACCTTTATAGGGACTGAGATTATGACACAGTAATGTTTAATCTGGCATGGGAATTAAAAGTACTATTTAAAAGTACTATATAAAAGCCTATTTAATATCATATTTGGTGTTCATATCATATTTAAAGCAGCCTTAATTTCTAAAGGCTAAATAGTATGATGGATAAAATACTGGACTTGAGTCAGAATAGAATAGGTCCAAATTATGCCTTAAATATTTGCTTCCTAGACAAATTATTTAGCATTTCATGATCTCAATTTTTCATCTATAACATGAAGGAGATAGATTTAATTTTCCAGAGCTGGCCTTCATGACTTAAAATTCTAAATGAAAAAACTCTCAGATAACTTAAGTGGTATGTTTGATGTCACATGAATGGAGGTCACATAGAAGTCTATTTTTTTCTCTCTCTCTTTTCTCACACTGACAATAAGAGCTGTCCAAAAGTGGAATGATTGACCTGTTATAGGAGGTAATGAAGATGAGCCTACTTCTCAGTGGAAGATTTCAAGAAGAGGCTTACTAATCACTTGATTGGCAGGTTATAAGATAGTTTATTCAAGTAATAATTGAAATATATGACCTGGGGCCTCCCTTCCAAATTTGAGATGCTGTGACTCTCTGGGTACACTTAAGAAGTATGTAGATATACATTTTTAGATTAAAGTTCTATTTCTGAGTCAATTTGCACCACAGCAATAATTTTACTTTTGCTAAGAAAGAGCTCCTTTGTACAGTTGTCATTTTTCCCCTTCATAGATTATGAATACAGTTAATCTCAATAATTATTTAAACCAATGACCTTTATGTATTAGTCTTTACAAGAAAAACCTTCAACATCTGGCACTAAGATATTTAGCATGTAATAAAAATGGCCAGATATTTAATTAAAATGTAAGTTATTGTTAGAAAAAAAGGTTATGCTTAGAAAATGTCATTTTAGGAGTGTATTAACAACTACCTTCTAGTATTAGTCACATGTAAAATATATATTTAGTCCTTGACATTTAAAAAGGAAGTTAGAACTGTTTTTGATGGATGCTTGAACAATTTCCTGTTCTGCTGTTTTTGATTCCATTTTTGAAGAATAAGATGTTACAAGCAATGCTGGGAATATTTTATTTTTTTGTGTCCAAATGCTTTTATGATAAAGGAATTAGTCCACAAAGCTTTTTTAAGTTAGAATTGAAGGATTTCAGTTAATATGTGCAAAACATTTATTTTTGAAATGCAGCATTCTATGTTACATCAATTTGAATAAGGACCTATAATTATATTATGTATTCTTATTGAAACAAAATTCAATAAATTATGTATATACATATGTGTATATACATACATTCATAATTTATTGTAAATATATATATATATATATATGTGTGTGTGTATATGTTATTTTCTTATTCTGCTTACTTAAATGTGTATGTAAGAAGGAGAGCTATAACACATTTTATCACATAGGGAGTCTAGGATCTCCCAGAAATTTTGGGAAGGGCAATATAGTTATGAGACACAACAATTTGAAGAGATACATGCTCAGCTACATGAATCACAAGTTTTCTCATGTCTTTTTTCCCCTTGCCTATAAGAGATCCTTCCTTCCTGAAATAAAGGCTGCAGAGAAAGAGAAAACCATTATAAAAAGCCTAGTTTTCTATACATTATTTGAGCTAATAATCACTTTGAGAGTAAAATTTGTGTGTTCATATTTAAGATATGAAAAATAAGACAACAGTGCAATTGCTGAGCACTTGGAATCTCTGGTTAAAGAAATATTATCTCTCTGGGTAGAGAGAAATGATAGCTATTAAACTGAGGAAGCAGAATTAATTTCTACTTTCTATAAGTATCTGACCCTGAGAGATATATCAAACTTCTTGTATTAATCCATATGAAGATCTATGAGCATGGGCATTGTAATATTTTTTCCAGGTATGCCAAATATATTAGATGTTGAGTAAAATGTGTTTTGGCTGTCTGGAGGCAGAAGGACTCCATTTAGGATCATTTAATATTTTTCTTTCCATTTCTGTTAATGTCTATTAATAAACTATGACATCAACATAATTTTTTAAAAGAGAAACTATGTGGCCTCTATATATTCAATACCTGATTTCAATGAATGAGTGTCATTGATAGATGAAAGTTCAAATGCAAAATGGGAGATGAAATATTAGTTTTCTCATTTTTGCAAAAACATTTTTGAGAAATATTTTGTGTCATCCCCCAAATTAGTTTCTAATCTATTTTCCAATCTGCTTATCCAAGAAGATATATGAGGAAGGATTTGTGAATGGCATTATAGAGTTTATGTTGGCCATTAAGATAGGTATTCAGAAAAGTGGAGATAATGAAAAATCCATACTAGAAATGGATTGTAATCTTTGTAAAAACAGCCATGCAAAATTCAGACAGCAGCTGGCTACCAGTTTGACTAGACTGCACAATGCATGAAGGGTGATGTTATAAAATAAAGCTAAAGAGCCAAATTAAACAAGGCTTTAAATGGAAGATTAAGTTTATGTTTTATTCTAGAGAAAATAATAAGCCACAAAAGTCTTTTTAACAAATTCATCATAAATGGTATAAAGCCAGACCTGAAAAAACCAAGACTCTTGAAAATAATATAATAAATATAATATAAATATGCCATAATATATTACAAATAATATAACCATATTACAATATAAAATACTATTTTATAATGTAAAATAATGAGCATCAACTAGTTGGTGTATTGTATAAAGTAATGAATTTGATATCCAGAAGACTTGAATTCAAATCTTAAGTTCAGTTTTCTCTTTAAAATAATAACATATACCACCCAAGGGTGCTATGAGGATCAAATGAGATATTTGTAAAGTGATTTAAAACAGTAAAGTGCTACATAAATATTTAAAATATGTATTAGTATTAATATTTATTCACTTATCCTTATAACTAAATGTTAAAAACATTTGGTGGCACCTATCCCTAAAGTCATCCTACAAATGGAGGAACATGTATTATCAGCAAGATCTTTAAAAAACTCTTGGCAAACTATAATTATAAATAAATATAACAACTCTATCATAGATTTTCTTCTATTATTCTGTGTGTCTCTTTGATAATCTAGTAGATATGATGGACCCCTTTTGTGGAATTATAGTATTTAAAATGCATAACATAAAATTCCTAAGATTATAAAGCAAATAAATGACATTTACACTAAGGCATATATTTGTATCTATATGTGTAATATATCCATATGCACATAAACACATTGCATATATCTATATATGTTATATAAATGTATAAAAATATGTATGTGACTTTTTGTAGGTATCTATGTGTGCATTGATGATCCCATACATAAAGATAAAAATTCCTGGTCTATAGATTTCAGTCACTACAGATCGATGGTTGGCTTATTTTCTGAAGATTAGAAGATTAGAATTCTGAAGATTAGAATTTTTAATAAGGTGCAAAGAAAGTTTTAACATGCAGATCACCAGTTATGGAAAAAAAATCAATAATGAAGTCAAATCAAAACTATTAATTAGTTCTCCAAGAACCACTTTTTTGTGGTACTAGTTTTTTTTAATGAAATACACACATATTATTATTCCTTTTACAAATGTGGGACAATGTGTGATTATGACCTTGGGCTTGCTACTAAGATTAAAAAAATATGCAAAGGCATTATCTTTTCAAGGGAGCTGACTGCATATTATTTGAAAAATTTTACTTGCACATTTTTGGGCATTAAAAAGATGACAAAGATTTCTAAATTTTTGTTCTGTAAGTATATTAAATCGATGTTAATAAGAAAGCAAAAACAGTCCATAATCAGCTATTTCAACCAAAGATAAAATTATAACAGAATTATGTTTTATATGTTGGTGAAACTTCTTGATGGTCAGGCAAGGTTAATACTGACATAAAAAAAGATTCTGATGATTTATTTGTAAATACACACACACACACACACACACATACACACACACACACACACACATGAATCCTTAAAGAATCACAAACAGCCAGACAACCCAAGAAGTAACAGCTAGATTGGAATCTAGAAATGTACATCACCATATCTCTTCTATCAGGGATGTTTCACATAGGAAAATAGAGAATTCAAATATTTAATAGTCTCAACCACTATTCTGGAATAAATTTAATAGTTGAAGATACCAAATCAATAAGAAGGTAGAGAAATCAGTTTGTTCGTTTTTTTTTTCCTCTTATTCATTCTCCAAAGTTTATTAGCTGAGCATGCTATCACTTTACAACTGTAGACTTTTTAAAAGTTTTATATATTATTTATACTATTAATTTTATTCATTGGGAAACAATGGGAAAATGTATTATATTGCTTCCTAACTGATCACTTATTTCACTACTTGTAGAAGTTACCTTTTGCCCAGTTCTCTTAGCAGAAGATTTTGCCTCCTATTCTACATTTTTTTTAAAGGAGGAATGTGGAGAAGAAATGAAGCCATGATACAAAAACACTTTCTTCTCCCATTTTTTTCATCTCAAAAGCCCCAGATTTTTTCTATTTATCCTCTTTTTCTTAATCTCTGACCCTTCTTTCTAAACCCCTATTTCTACATTTGATCTCATTGCCTCCCCTCTTCTCTAACAATTATCTCCCCTCTGTAAAGTTAAATTATCACTATCAATTTGTTCTTTTCACATTGCCTCTGAATGTGCTAGATTCTCCCTCATTCTTAAAAATCCTTCTCTAGATCCTGTTATCCCCTCAAGTTATTGTTTAATTCACTCTTCTCCCTTTTTTAGCTAACTCTTTGAAAAAGAGGCAGAGAGGAAGTGGAAGGAAACTGAAAATTTTCTAAAGTTTCTCCTTCCACTTCCTCTCTATCTATATACATTCTTTGAACATTTACAATATGGCTTTTCCCCTAATTAAGTGAATTTCAAATGAAACTGTTTTCTCCTAAATCACCAGTCATCACCCAAATCCAGAGATTTTTTTCTCAGCTTAAAACCTCCTTTACATTGACATTGTTGACCCTTATCTCTTCCTGAATAGGGACTTTTTTTTTTTTTTTTTTTTTTTTTTTCCCGTCTGGGTATTTGTGACACATTTCTTTTCTTGTTCACCTTTTCAGTTTCGTTTCGGGGCTCACCATTCACATCATGACTTTTAACCATATTTTTCCCTACAATTTTTGTTTCTATCCCTCTTCTTTCCTATCTCTATACTTTCTTCCAGTAATCTCATCACATACTATATAGAAGGCACACAGATCTATATTACCAGATCTATTTTCCTCTAATTTTCACTTATATATCATCAACTGACTAGTTGACATTTCAAAGTGGTTGTTCTAGAAACATCATAATTTTAACATGTCTAATATCTAAAAGTGAACTCATCTATAGCCTGAAATCTTTCCTTCTTCCAAACATCTAGAATTCTCAAATCACCAGTATTCTTCCAATGTTTCTATATTGTAACCAAAAAAATATTCTCAGTTCCTCACTTTCCCAAATCCCAAATATCCAATCAATTGCCAAATCTTATTATTTCAACCTTAACAATATCTGTTGTTTCTAAACTCTTTTCTTCAATGACGCGACTATATTATGCCTCTTAATTGGCCTTTGTGACTGAAGTCTTTCATCATTTCAGTGCAGTCAGTGTAATTTTTCCAAAGCATTTTACACTCCTTTTAACAAACTCCAGGGGCTTCTAATAACCTACTGAATAAAATACAAAATATTATACTTAGTTTTTAAAATTATACACACATTTATCTCAATCTATCTTTCCAACTTTATCAGAAACTACCACCTACCATAGACATCAGACTAACTAGATATTTCTATGTTTCTTATACCTCCCTTCTTTGGTCTCTATGTCTTTGTAATAGTTTTTCCCTATGCCTGGAACTTTCAGCTTAATTTCTCTTCCTCAAGATGCAGTTCAGACATCTTTGCATTAAATCTTTCCTGATTTGGGGGTTCTTGGATAGTCATTTAATAAATGTTAACTTCTATTTCTTCACTGCAAATTCATTTGACTAGATCATATTTAAAATATCTTCCAACTTCAACTTCCAACTTCCCTCATACATTTTATTTTAGACATTTATCTTGCAATTGAGGACAACCACTGCGTAACTATTACATAATATGAATTTCCCATTCTTTGCCTTATATTCCACTTATAATGATATGCTATTCATTTTTATAGTAGTGTTTAAAATAATTAAAATAAATCTGTCTGGAGTGTAGAATTGTAGATTTTTAAAGTGCCTTAAAATTTAATACATCTAAATTTAAAAGTGAAGGAACTATTGTCCAGAAAAACTAAGAATTTTCACCTATATAGTAAATATTAGAAGTGGAACTCCAACAAAGATTTTCTAGTCCAATCAATTTATTGTTTTTTTTTTTTTGTTTTTTTTTTTTTGCCTAAAACACCTCTAAATACAACAAAAGTGAATCAAAACAAGCACCACATGTTTATCAGATACAATGTAAGTCATAAAGTTGGAAGGATGACTTTCCTAAGGTCACATAGATCCAATCCAGTTAGCTTTTTTATGTCTTTTTACATTTGACCAACTGAACTTTTAGATGAGTTATTTTGTTCATTGGATTTTTTTTTTCCATTTCACCAAATCTGTTTTTTTACAGAGTTGTTTTCTTCAGACAATTTCTATGTTTCCTTTTCCAAATTTACCTGCAAAGTTCTCGTTTCATTTCTCAATTTTTCTTCTCTTTTAAGGTCTTTTTTGAATTATTCCAAGAGAGCTTTTTGAACTGGAGACCAATTCATACCTTCCTTTGAGGGTTCATCTGGAGGTATTTTGCTGTTAATATCCTTGAGGTCTGTTCTTCCCTGTGTCCATAATATCTATCTATAGTCAGAGCTCCCCACCCATTTTTAAAGCTCCTAGGGCACAGGAGAGATTGTTCTAAGCTTTCTCTACAAAGCTACAAGGGTTTTATACTGCCTTGGGGTTAATTATACTGCAGGTTTCCTCCCTGAACTTTGTGTAGCCAAGTCCCCTGTGTTATGCTGAAGTTCAGGGATTCATTATTTGCTTCTGTAATCGAGTTTGAGGACTCAAGGCCAGTTTTATGATCCACTGGCTCTGAACTATGCCAGAGTAGCCAAAGCTGATATATATTTGGCTAAAAGCCTCCCACTAGATTCCCCTAGCATGTGGAGGCCCCTCTTCCCAGTGCTACCCCCTGTGCTGGGCCAAATCTCACGGTGCCCAATTGAGACAGACCTTTTCTGAAGTCATTCCAAGAAATCTGCTGGAAATTTGCTATACTCTAAACAGTGGGTTTTCACTACAAAATCCATTCTGAGGCTTAATTGGTATTGATTCTGATGGAAACTAAGAAGAGCTCAGGCAAAGTATGGTCCACCATCTTGGCTCTACTCCCCACAGATTCAATCCAATGAATATTTATTAAACTCCTACTATTAGCCAGATATTATGATACACATAAGCAAAATAATTAAAAAGACAGTCCTTGCTCCCAAGCAGCTTGCAGTCTAAAGTAGTTGGCAATTCATGGAAACTATAAAAATTGACCATATATTAGGACACAGAAACATCAAACTCAATTAGGAATAAATAGATCAAAAAGTAATTGGAAACTAAATAATTTCATCTTAAAGAATGATTGGATAAAACAGCAAATTATAGACATATGTAATGGGTAAAGATTGCAATCATTCCCATTAAGTTCAGGGGTGAAACAAGGTTGTCCACTATCACCATTACTTTTAAATATTGTATTAGAAAGGCTAGCTTTGGCAATAAGAATGGAGAAAGAGATGAAAGAAATTAGAGTAGGTATTGAGGAAACTAAATTATCCCTCTTTGCTGATGATATGATGGTATACATAGAGGACCACAAAAATTAAACTCAAAAACTATTAAAAATAATCCACACCTTTAGCAAAGTTGCAGGATACAAAATAAATCCACATAAATCCTCAGCATTCTTATATGTCACTGCCAAAGTCCAACAGTTAGAGTTACAGAAAGAAATTCCATTTAAAGTAAGTCCTGATAGTATAAAATATTTAGGAATCTATCTGCCAAGCGAAAATCAGAAACTATATGAGCAAAACTACAAAACACTTTCCACACAAATTAAATCTGATCTAACCCATTGGAAAAATGTTAAATGTTCTTGGATAGGGTGATCAAATATAATAAAGATGATAATACTACCTAAATTAATTTATTTATTTAGCACTATACCAATCAGACTCCCCAAAAAAACTATTTTAATGACCTGGAAAAAATAACAACAACGTTCATATGGAATAACAAAAGGTCAAGAATTTGAAGGGAATTTTTTTTTAATTTTTATTTTATTTTATAATTATAACATTTTTTTGACAGTACATATGCATGGGTAATTTTTTTTACAACATTATCCCTTGCACTTGCTTCTATTCAGATTTTTTCCCTTCCTCCCCCACCCCCTGCCCCAGATGGCAAGCAGTCTTACATATGTTAAATATATTACAGTATAGTCTAGATAAAATATATGTGTGTAGAACCGAATTTTTTGTTGCACAGGAAGAATTGGATTCAGAAGGTAAAAATAACAGTTTACATTCATTTCCCAGTGTTCCTTTTCTGGATGTAGCTCGTTCTGCCCATCATTAATCAATTGGAATTGGATTAGCTCTTCTCTATGTTGAAGAAATCCACTTCCATCAGCATACATCCTCGTACAGTATCATTGTTGAAGTGTATAATGATCTTCTGGTTCTGCTCGTTTCACTCAGCATCAATTGATGTAAGTCTCTCCAAGCTTCTCTGTATTTCTCCTGTTGGTCATTTCTTATAGAACAATAATATTCCATAACATTCATATACCATAGTTTACCCAACCATTCTCCAATTGATAGACATCCATTCATCTTCCAGCTTCTAGCCACTATGAAAAGGGCTGCCACAAACATTTTGGCACATACAGGTCCCTTTCCCTTCTTTAGTATTTCCTTGGGATATAAGCCCAGTAGTAGCACTGCTGGGTCTAAGGGTATGCACATTTTGATAACTTTTTGGGCATAATTCCAGATTGCTCTCCAGAATGGTTGGATTCTTTCACAACTTCACCAACAATGCATCAGTGTCCCAGTTTTCCCACAGCCCCTCCAACATTCATCGTTATTTGTTCCTGTCATCTTAGCCAATCTGATAGGTGTGTAATGATACCTCAGAGTTGTCTTAATTTGCATTTCTCTGATCAATAGTGATTTGGAACACTCTTTCATATGAGTGGAAATAGTTTTAATTTCATCATCTGAAAATTGTCTGTTCATATCCTTTGACCATTTATCAATGGGAGAATGGCTTGATTTCTTATAAATTAAAGTCAATTCTCTGTATATTTTGGAGATGAGGCCTTTATCAGAACCTTTAACTGTAAAATTTTTTTCCCAATTTGTTACTTCCCTTCTAATCTTGTTTGCATTAGTTTTGTTTGTGCAGAAACTTTTTAATTTGGTGTAATCAAAATGTTCTATTTTGTGATCAATGATGGTCTCTAGTTCTCCCTTGGACACAAACTCCTTCCTCCTCCACAAGTCTGAGAGGTAAACCATCCCATGTTCCTCCAATTTATTTATGATTTCATTCTTTATGCCTAAATCTTGGACCCATTTTGATCTAATCTTAGTATGTGGTGTTAAATGTGGGTCCATGCCTAGTTTCTGCCATACTAATTTCCAGTTTTCCCAGCAGTTTTTGTCAAATAATGAATTCTTATCCCAAAATTTGGGATCTTTGGGTTTGTCAAAGATTAGATTGCTATTTTTATTCACTATCTTGCCCTGTGAACCTAATCTATGCCACTGATCAACTAGTCTATTTCTTAGCCAATACCAAATGGTTTTGGTGACTGTTGCTTTATAATATAGCTTTAAATCAGGTACACTTAGACCGCCTTCCTCTGACTTTTTTTTCATTAGTTCCCTTGCAATTCTCGACCTTTTATTCTTCCATATGAATTTTGTTGTTATTTTTTCTAGGTCATTAAAATAGTTTCTTGGGAGTCTGATTGGTATGGCACTAAATAAATAGATTAGTTTGGGGAGTATTGTCATCTTTATTATATTCGCTTGGCCTATCCAAGAACACTGAATGTCTTTCCAATTATTTAAATCTGACTTTATTTTTGTGGCAAGTGTTTTGTAGTTTTGCTCATATAATTCCTGACTCTCCTTTGGTAGATATATTCCCAAATATTTTATACTATCGACTGTTATTTTGAATGGAATTTCTCTTTGTATCTCTTGCTGTTGGATTGTGTTGGTAATGTATAAAAATCCTGAGGATTTATGTGGATTTATTTTGTATCCTGCGACTTTGCTAAAATTCTGAATTATTTCTAATAGCTTTTTAGCAGAGTCTTTGGGGTTCTCTAAGTATACCATCATGTCATCTGCAAAAAGTGACAATTTGATTTCTTCATTTCCCACTCTAATTCCTTGAATCTCTTTCTCGGTTCTTATTGCCAAGGCTAGGTTTCTAGTACTATACTGAATAGTAATGGTGATAGTGGGCAACCTTGTTTCACTCCTGATCTTACAGGGAAAGGTTCTAGTTTATCACCATTACATATGATGTTTACTGAAGGTTTTAAATATATGCTCCTTATTATTTTAAGGAATAGTCCATTTATTCCTATACTCTCAAGCGTTTTTAGTAGGAATGGATGTTGGATTTTATCAAATGCTTTTTCTGCATCTATTGAGATGATCATATGGTTTTTATTAATTTGATTATTAATATGGTCAATTATACTAATAGTTTTCCTAATATTAAACCAGCCCTGCATTCCTGGTATAAATCCCACTTGGTCATAGTGTATTATCCTGGGGATGATTTTCTGAAGTCTATTTGCTAATATCTTATTTAAGATTTTAGCATCAATATTCATTAAGGAAATTGGTCTATAGTTTTCTTTCTCAGTTTTCGATCTACCTGGTTTAGGTATCAGTACCATGTCTGTGTCATAGAAGGAATTTGGTAGGACTCCTTCAATCCCTATTTTTTCAAATAGTTTACATAGCATTGGAGTTAGTTGTTCTCTAAATGTTTGGTAGAATTCACCTGTAAATCCATCTGGTCCTGGGGACTTTTTCTTAGGAAGTTGGTTAATAGCTTGGTCTATTTCTTTTTCTGAGATGGGACTATTTAGACTACTTACTTCTTCCTCTGTTAATCTGGGCAAGCTATATTTTTGAAGGTATTCTTCCATTTCATTTAAGTTATCGAATTTATCGGCATAAAGTTGAGCAAAGTAGCTCCTAACTATTGTTCTAATTTCCTCTTCATTAGTGGTGAGTTCACCCTTTTCATTTTCAAGACTATCAATTTGCTTTTTCTCTTTCCTTTTTTTAATCAGGTTTACTAAAGGTAAACTTTTGGTTTTATTAATTAATTCAATAGTTTTTTTACTTTCAATTTTATAAATCTCACGTTTTATTTTTTGAATTTCAAGTTTTGTGTTTGTCTGGGGGTTTTTAATTTGTTCCTTTTCTAGCAATTTTAGTTGTAAGCCCAATTCGTTGGCCCTCTCTTTCTCTATTTTATGCAAGTAGGCCTGTAGAGATATAAAACTTCCCCTTATTACTGCTTTGGCTGTATCCCACACATTTTGGTATGATGTCTCATTATTGTCATTTTCTTGGGTGAAGTTATTAATTATGTCTATGATTTGCTGTTTTACCCAATCATTCTTTAGTATAAGATTATTTAGTTTCCAATTATTTTTTGGTCTATTTTCCCCTGGCTTTTTATTAAATGTTATTTTGATTGCATTATGGTCTGAAAAGGATGCATTTACTATTTCTGCCTTACTGCATTTGATTTTGAGGTTTTTATGCCCTAGTATATGATCAATTTTTGTATAGGTTCCATGAACTGCTGAGAAGAAAGTATATTCCTTTCTGTCTCCATTTAGCTTTTGCCAAAGATCTATCATATCAAACTTTTCTAGTATTCTATTTACCTCTTTCACTTCTTTCTTATTTATTTTGTTGTTCGATTTATCTAATTCTGAGAGTACAAGGTTGAGATCTCCCGCTATTATAGTTTTGCTATCTATTTCCTCTTGCAGCTCTCTTAATTTCTCTTTTAAGAATTTAGATGCTGCACCACTTGGTGCATATATGTTTAATATTGATACTGCTTCATTATTGATGCTGCCCTTTAGCAGGATATAATGCCCTTCCTTATCTCTTTTAATGAGATCAATTTTTGTTTTTGCTTGATCTGAGATGAGGATGGCTACTCCTGCTTTTTTGGTTCTGCCTGAAGCATAATAGATTCTACTTCACCCTTTTACTTTTAGTTTGAATGTCTCACCCTGTTTCAGGTGTGTTTCCTGTAAAGAACATATAGTAGTATTCTGACTTTTAATCCAGTCTGCTAACTGCTTCCTCTTTATGAGGCAGTTTGCCCCATTCACATTTATGGTTAGAAGGACTAATTCTATATTGCTTGGCATCCTATTAACCCCTGCTTATGCTTTTCCCCTTTCCTTCCCTTTTACCCTCCTATCCAGTATTAAACTGGTGAATACCACTTGCTTTTCACAGCCCTCCCTTTTTAGGATCCCTTCCCCACCTTAAAGATCCTCCCCTTATTTTACCCCTTTTACCTTCCCTTCCCCTTAGCTTACTCCTTCCCTTTCACTTTTCAATGAAGTGGAAGAAGTTTCACCATAAATCGAATATGTCTATTGATACAGGCTATGTTCATCTCCCTCCTTTCTTTCTCTCAGATATAATAGGTTACCTTTGCCTCTTCATGAGATGTAATACCACCACTTTACACTTTTTTATGATATAATCTCCTTTCCACCTCTAGTTTCTAAGACAAATTGTACATATGTTCTTTACATATTTTTTGACAGAAGTATAGTTCTCAAGATTTCTTTTTACCTTTTAAGAAATCTCTTGAGTTATGTATTTGAAGATCAAAACTTTTATGTAGGTCTGGTTTTTTCATCAAAAATAGATGGAATTCATTTATTTCGTTAAATGTCCACCTTCTTCCCTGGAAAACGATGCTCATTCTTGCTGGGTAAGTTATTCTTGGCTGCATACCAAGTTCCTTAGCCTTTCGGAATATCATGTTCCAGGCCCTGCGTTCTTTTAATGTGGACGCTGCTAGATCCTGGGTTATCCTTATTGTGGATCCTCCATATCTGAATTGCTTTTTTCTAGCAGCTTCCAATATCTTTTCCTTTGTCTGATGGTTCTTGAACTTGGCCACTATATTTCTTGGCGTTTTGATTTTAGGGTCCCTTTCAGTAGGTGATTGATGAATTTTTTCAATGTCTATTTTACCTTCTGTTTCCAGAATGTCTGGGCAATTCTCTTTGATGATTTCCTCGAAAATGGTGTCCAAGCTCTTTTTTTCCTCCCATTTTTCAGGGAGTCAGATTATTCTCAAATTGTCTCTCCTGGATCTGTTTTCCAGGTCTGTTGTCTTTCTGGTAAGGTACTTGACATTCTTTTCAATTGTTTAATTTCTTTGGTTTTGCTTGACTACCTCTTGGTTTCTCCTTGAGTCATTCATTTCTACTTGTTCCAGTCTAATTTTCAATGATGTATTTTCTTCACTCACTTTTTTATATCTCTTTGTAATTGTCCAATTGAGTTTTTATCTTCTATGGAATTTTTTTCCATTTTATCCATTTTATTTTTTAGAGAGCTGATTTCTTTTTCCAGCTCACTAATCCTGTTTTCCTTGGAGTTGTTTACCTTTTCCAGCTCACTAATCCTGTTTTCCTTGGAGTTGTTTACCTTTTCCAGCTCACTAATCTTGTTTCTCAATGATTTGATTTCTTTATCCACTCTGTCTTTGAATGCATGGGATGACTTCTCCAGGCTCTCTTGCCAAGCTTCCCTTTCCTTTACCCATTTCTCTTCCAGTTCTCTTGTGAGAGCCTTTTTGATTTCCTCTATGAGGTTCTTTTGTATTGAGGAGCAGCTTATATCCCTCCCAGGGGATACATCTGGGGACAGTCTGTTCCTAGTCTCCTCAGCAGTCGAAGTCTGCTCCCTCTCCACACAGAAGCTGTCAATGGTTAGAGCCCTTTTGAATTTTTTGTTCATTTTGTCAGAGTAGGAATCGAAGAAAACAAACTGACAAGAGAAACAATTGGTCTGTTTTGCGGGGGATGGGGCTGGATGGTATTAATGGGCTTCCTCTACAGACTGGGGGTAGGGCAGCAGAGAGCCACTAACAGAACAGCAATGACTGTACTAAATCTGCACTCTGAGGCTCTGAGAATGCACCGAGTCAGTCCAGGTGGGGGTTGGGGGTGGCCGGGCTCTGAGAGATGCTGGCTTTCTGGGGTTTTAATCTTCACCTCTGGTGTTTACACCCTCTCCGCTGCTCCTGGCTTGCTGCCAAGACAGAGCATCCACACTGGGGCAAAAGCCCTTTCACAGAAATGACAGAGATCACACCCCTCCCCCTCTGGTCTGAGCTGTGTGAGCTGCCTGTCTTGCTCTGGCTGCCTGCCCTCAGTCTGCGCCCAGTCTGATTGACCCTCCCCTGAGCAAACACAGACCTTTTCTGGCGACTTTCAAGGATGTCTTCTCTTGGTGATTATTTGTGGATTTCTTTCTGGGTCAAGCATTAAGTCAGAGGCTTGTCATGAAGTAAGTTCTGAGAGAAAACGAGGAGCTCAAGCAGCTGTCTGCCTCCACACTGCCATCTTGGCCGGAAGTCTGAATTTGAAGGGAATCAATGAAAAAAAAAATCAAATGAAGGTGGCCTAGCTGTACCAGACCTAAAATTATATTATATACCAGAGGTTACCAAAACCATTTAGTATTGGCTAAGAAATAGACTAGTTGATCAGTGGAATAGGTTGGGTCCAAAAGACAAAATAATCAATAACTCTAACAACCTAGTGTTTGAGAAACCCAAGGACACCAGCCTTTGGGATTAGAACTCACTGTTTGACAAAAATTGCTGGGAAAATTAATATAGCAGGAACTATGCATTGATGCACACTTAACACCATACACCAAGGTCAGGTCAAAATGGGTTCATGACCTAGGAATAAAGAATGAGATTATTAATAAATTGGAGTAACATAGAAGAGTTTACCTCTCAAATCTGTGGAAGAGGAATGAATTCATGTCCAAAGAAGAACTAGAGATCATTACTGATCACAAAGTAGAAAGCTTTGATTATAACAAACTGAAAAGTTTTTGTTGTAATGTTCTTATAATGTTGTAATGTCTCTAAGTTATAATCCTTCTCTAGGAGGAGATCACTTTTCTGTATAATCTTTTCCTCTGTGAGCAGGTTTCTTGGGAGGCTTCCAGAGCAAAGGTGGAATCTTGAATCCTCTTCTATTCCTCCCAAAGTGTGGGACTGCTGGTCTTGCGAATCCATGGGACGTCTTCTCTTTGACTCAATCCAGACTGCCGTCTAAACTCAATGTCCCAGTCTAGACCGCTCTTCAGACTCAATGTTGCCTCTTTTTATCCACCCAGAGAATAGGCTTGTAGGAACTCCTTCAACCAATGAACTTGCTTCTTTAAAGTATTACTTCAAGGTAAAAACTCCCTTAATGGTTTGAACTAAAGGTGTGAATTCTGAGATAGAGAATTGTTAAGTATCAATTTAGCACTTAGTAAGAACCTAAAATCTCCGCCTTTCTTTTGATTTAGAACATAGGGTGGGCATGACCTTGAAACATAAATCCATCAATATTGGAGGTATTATACATAATCACATAAACACATAGTAACATAACACATGCTAGAAGTGATGTAACAAATAGCATGATTAAATAATTACAAATTGCGAATTTATACATGTCCATAAGTCCATTGTCTATTAATCCATGTGCCAGAAATCCAATAATTCCTGCAAGTTTTAAAGTCCTACAATAGTCTCATCTTGTGTTAGAGAATCTTTAACAGTCTTCTTATCAGCCATGCTCTTTCAGTATCAGATGTTTCTTAGATCTCCTCCTTTGTTTTGAGGTTTTTCTCTTTTTCTGTCTCTCTCCAGGTGCTTATTGCCACCCATCTGTTTTCTTCTCCATCTATTTCCTTATGTCTGTTAAAATACTAGCAAACTCTCTCTCCCAGGCAGTTAACCTATCTAATTTCCTTCTATGTACCACTTTCTAAGTCTCTTCTCATAATCTGGCAATTACATTGGAGCTGTTTGCACTGGACACTGCCCTGTTGGTTTAAAAGGCCTGGATTTTCCCCATATAATTTTTTGCAAATCTCATTGGTATTTTCTTTAGCCAGATGTCTGGTCATTATTTCTGTAGCTGCATTTTCTCCAATAGTTCTTTTGACAGCAGTTTGCAAATGTCCCACAAAATCTACAAAAGATTCATTGGGACCTTGCTCTATTTTAGTGAAAGCCTCCCCCCCAGATCTTTCTGTTCAAGGAGGGAACCCCAAGCTTTTATTGCCACCTTAGCAATTTGCTCATACACTGTCATGGGATAATTAATCTGTTCTGAATTCTCTCCACATTGACCTTCACCAGCTAATTGCTCAAAAGTGAATTGTGTGTTAACTCCTGTTTCCAAATTGCATCTTACTTGGATCTTACATAATTCATGAAACTCCACAAGCCACAACAGATTTTGTCCAAGTTCTAGACATGTCCTTGCTATGGATTTCCAATCATTCAGGGTTAGGACTTCATAAGACAAACTATCTAGTAACATTTTAACATAAGCTAATGTAGCCCCATAAAGGGTACAACCTTTTTTCAAATCTTTAATTTTATTCAAATCTAAAAGTGGATATCTTCTCCTTTTTTGACCTAAAGAGTCAATCTCTAAAATCACAGGATATGTATGTATAAAATCACTTACATCCTGTCCCTCTCTATTAACCTTAATCAAAGCTTTTTCTAATCTTGTCATAGGCTGCTTAACAGGCAATTCTGTTTGTACTTCTGCCTCTTCCCCTCCTCCTTCTTGCTCCACCCCTGAAGGGTTAATTGAGGGAGGAGATGGGAAATGCTCCTGTTGCTCAGAATTGTGCTTAACTCCATTGTTATCTGATTCATCCTTTTCACCTAGTTTAGTTGACACCTCCCCATTTTGCTCCTTCTTTTTCCTTATTCTATAACTTATATAATTTCCTAAAGCCAGTTGAATTATATTGTATGTTTGAAGTGTGCTTTTGGAAATTGAGTTAGGTCCATTTTTGTTATAGTATTGACAAAATTCCTCTGCTACTAATTTCTATTCCTTTAGATCCAATTTTTTTTTCCAGAGAAAAACAAGGACATATGACTTGTACAGTTTTTAAAAGTTCAGTGATCTCCACCAAAACTATAATCAATCCTTGGCTTTTCATAACCTTGACAATGCTCTCTAAACATTTTCCTTGAACAGAAACAGAAGGCTGTTTTCTAAACATTTGACCCATTTCACTGAAATTCTATTTTAGCTCTTTAACAATGTTTCCTTGTTACTCACACTTATTTCTGGATCAAAGAGACTTTTCCACTGAGATCTGGATCAGAGGCTTTTCCACTGGAATCAGGATTGTGTCTGT
Source organism: Sminthopsis crassicaudata (assembly GCF_048593235.1). Classification (NCBI taxonomy): domain Eukaryota; kingdom Metazoa; phylum Chordata; class Mammalia; order Dasyuromorphia; family Dasyuridae; genus Sminthopsis; species Sminthopsis crassicaudata. The sequence goes on from NC_133622.1 coordinate 111,462,952, forward strand.
CCCTGTTCGGGCATGAAATTATCAAATATGGGCTAGCTCCTCTGAAGGGCTCAGAATTAATCCTAGTCAGGATAAGCAAAAGTCTTTGCCCCATGTTGTGGGTCCCAAAATGTAATGTTCTGTTGTCTCTAAATTGTAATCCTTCTCTAGGAGGAGGTTTCTTTTCTGTATATATTTTTTTCCTGTGTGAGCAGGTTTTTTGGGAGGCTTCCAGAGCGAATGTAGAATCGCAAATCCTCTTCTTCCACTCCAAAAGTGTGGGATTTCTGGACTTGCAAATCTACTGGACATCTTCTTTTTGACTCAATCCAGACTGCCGTCTAAACTCAATGTCCCAGTCTAGACTGCTCTTCAGATTCAATGTTGCCTCTTTTTATCCTCCCAGAGAATGGTTTGTGGGAATTCCTTCCACCAATTAACTTGCTTCTTTAAAGTATTCTTTCAAAGTGAAAATTCCTTTAAAGATTTGAACTAAAGGTGTGAATTCAGAGCTAAAGAATTGTTAATTACCAACTTAGCACTTAGTAAAAACCTAACAACCAAAATCAATGCAGATAAGATTACAAGGGAAACAATAAACTGGGAAAATATTTTTACAATCAAAGGTTAAGATAAAGGCCTCATTTCCAAAATATATAGAGAACTGACTCTAATATATAAGAAATCAAGCCACTCTTCAACTGATAAATGGACAAAGTATATGAACAGACAATTCTTGGATAAAGAAATTGAAACTTTCTATTCATATTTAAAGATGCTCCAAATCATTATTAATCAGAGAAATGCAAAGTAAGAAAAATCTGAGATACCACTACACACCTGTCAGATTGGCTAGAATGACAAGGGAAAGGTAATGTAGAATATTGGAGGGATTGTGGGAAAACAGGGACCCTGATAAATTGTTGGTGGAACTATGAATGCATCCAGACATTCTGGAGAGCAATTTGGAACTATACTCAAAACGTTATCAAACTGTGCATACCCTTTGACCCAGCAGTGTTGCTACTTGGTTTGTTTCCCAAAGAGATCTTAAAGAAAGGAAAGGGACCTGTATGTGCAAGAATGTTTGTAGCAGCCCTTGTTGTAGTGGCCAGAAACTGGAAACTATATGGATACCTGTTAGGATTACTAAGTGAGAACTCAGGTTGTCTGGACAATTAAAAGGTGAGAACTCAGGTTGACTTGATAGAAGGAGCAAGCTCATGGGCTGAAGTGGTTCTTCCCAGAAGCCCTTGCATTATCCCACGCCCATTCTCTGGGAGGATAAAAGAGACAACAGTGGGAAAGTTAGTCTGCCTGGAGAAGGATAAGAGCTGGAGGAGATTCAGAGCCAGGATTCAAGAAGAAGACTCTGCACTACGTCTGGCTTGACGCAGCTCTCTGCAGGAAGGGAAGTCGGCTCTCTGCAGGAAGGGAAGTCACTTCTCTGGACAAGAGTTAACAGCAACTGCCTGGAGACAACGGTTCACTACAGGAAGAAGAATCTGTCTGAAAGATTTGAGTTGACACAGCAGATCTCTTCCCAGAGAGCGATCCAGCAGCTTCTGGAGACGACAGCGCGCTACAGATACCCATCAATTGGAGAGTGGCTGAATAAATTGTGGTATATGAAGATTATGGAATATTATTGTTCTGTAAGAAGTGACCAACAGGATGATTTCAGAAAGGTCTGGAGAGACTTACATGAACTGATGCTGAGTGAAATGAGGAAGACCAGGAGCTCACTATATATTTCAACAGCAATACTATATGATGATCAATTCTGATAGATGTGGCCTTTTTCTTTTTTTTTTTTTTTTTTTTTTTTTTTTTCATCTAGTATTTTTTTTTTATTATATATATATATATATATATTTTATAATATTATCCCTTGTATTCATTTTTCCAATTTACCCCCCCTCCCTCTATTCCCTCCCCCCGACGACAGGCAATACCATACATTTTACATGTGTTACAATATAGTCTAGGTACAATACATGTGTGCGAATATCATTTTCTTGTTGCACAATAAACATTAGAATCTGAAGGTACATGCAACCTGGGCAGACAGATATTAGTGCTAACAATTTTCATTCCCCTCCCAGTGTTTCTTCTCTGGGTGCAGCTATCTCTGTCCATCATTGATCAACTGGAAGTGAGTTGGATCTTCTTTATGTTGAAGATTTCCACTTCCATCAGAATACATCCTCATACAGTATTGTTGTTGAAGTGTACAGTGATCTTCTGGTTCTGCTCATTTCACTCAGCATCAGTTGATTTAAGTCTCTCCAGGCCTCTCTATATTCCTCCTGCTGGTCATTTCTTACCGAGCAATAATATTCCATAACCTTCATATACCACAATTTACCCAACCATTCTCCAACTGATGGACATCCATTCATCCTCCAGTTTCTAGCTACAACAAAAAGAGCTGCCACAAACATTTTGGCACATATATGTCTCTTTCCGCTCTTTAGTATTTCTTTGGGATATAATCCCAGTAGTAGCGCTGCTGGGTCAAAGGGTATGCACAGTTTGATAACTTTTTGGGCATAATTCCAGATTGCTCTCCAGAATGGCTGGATTCTTTCACAACTCCACCAGCAATGTATTAGTGTCCCAGTTTCCCCACATCCCCTCCAACATTTGTCATTATTTGTTCCTGTCATCTTAGCCAATCTGACAGGTGTGTAGTGGTATCTCAGAGTTGTCTTAATTTGCATTTCTCTGATCAATAGTGATTTGGAACACTTTTTCATGTGAGTGGATATAGTTTCAATTTCTTCCTCTGAGAATTGTCTGTTCATATCCTTTGACCATTTATCAATTGGAAAATGGTTCGGTTTCTTATAAATTAGGGTCAGTTCTCTATATATTTTGGAAATGAGACCTTTGTCAGAACCTTTCCTTTTAAAAATATTTTCCCAATTTGTTACTTCCCTTCTAATCTTGTTTGCATTAGTATTATTTGTACAGAAACTTTTTAGTTTGATGTAATCAAAATCTTCTATTTTGTGATCAATAATGATCTCTAGTTCTCCTCTGCTCATAAATTCCTTCCTCCTCCACAAGTCTGAGAGGTAGATTATGCTCTGTTCCTCTAAACTATTTATTATCTCCCTCTTTATGCCTAAATCATGGACCCATTTTGATCTTATCTTGGTATATGGTGTTAAGTGTGGATCCATATCTAATTTCTGCCATACTAATTTCCAAATAAAGTTTTTTCCGAATAATGAATTTTTATCCCTAATGTTGGTATCTTTGGGTTTGTCAAAGATTAGGTTGCTATATATGTATCCTTTTTTGTCCTTTGTATCTAATCTGTTCCACTGATCTACCGGTCTATTTCTTAGCCAATACCAAATGGTTTTGGTGAGTGCTGCTATATAATATAGCTTTAGATCAGGTACACTTAGACCACCTTCCTCTGAGTTTTTTTTTTTTTCATTAGTTCCCTTGCAATTCTCGACCTTTTATTCTTCCACATGAATTTTGTTGTTATTTTTTCTAGGTCATTGAAATAGTTTCTTGGGAGTCTGACTGGTATAGCTCTAAATAAATAGATTAGTTTGGGGAGTATTGTCATCTTTATTATATTCGCTCGGCCTATCCAAGAGCACTGAATGTCTTTCCAATTATTTAAATCTGATTTTATTTTTGTGGCAAGTGTTTTGTAATTTTTCTCATATAATTCCTGACTTTTCTTTGGTAGATGGATTCCCAAATACTTTATACTCTCAACATTTGTTTGGAATGGAATTTCTCTTTGTATCTCTTGCTGTTGCATTTTGTTAGTGATATATAAAAATGCCGAGCATTTATGTGGATTTATTTTGTATCCTGCCACTTTGCTGAAATTTTGAATTATTTCTAGTAGCTTTTTAGCAGAGTCTTTGGGGTTCTCTAAGTATACCATCATGTCATCTGCAAAAAGTGATAGTTTAATTTCCTCATTTCCTACTCTAATTCCTTGAATCTCTTTCTCGGCTCTTATTGCCGAGGCTAGCGTTTCTAGTACTATATTGAATAGTAATGGTGATAGTGGGCAACCTTGTTTCACTCCTGATCTTACTGGGAAAGGTTGCAGTTTATTTCTATTGCATATTATGCTTACTGAAGGTCTTAAATATATGCTCCTGATTATTCTAAGGAATAGTCCATTTATTCCTATACTCTCAAGAGTTTTTAGTAGGAATGGATGTTGGATTTTGTCAAATGCTTTTTCTGCATCTATTGAGATGATCATATGGTTCTTATTAATTTGATTATTAATATGGTCAATTATATTAATAGTTTTCCTAATATTAAACCAGCCCTGCATTCCTGGAATAAATCCTACTTGATCATAGTGTATTATCCTGGAGATGATTTTCTGAAGTCTTTTTGCTAATATCTTATTTAAGATTTTAGCATCAATATTCATTAAGGAGATTGGTCTATAATTTTCTTTCTCAGTTTTCGATCTACCGGGTTTAGGTATCAGTACCATGTCTGTATCATAAAAGGAGTTTGGTAGGACTCCTTCATCCCCTATTTTTTCAAATAATTTATATAACATTGGGGCTAATTGTTCTTTAAATGCTTGGTAGAAGTCACATGTGAATCCATCTGGCCCTGGGGATTGTTTCCTGGGGAGTTGATTAATAGCTTGTTCTATTTCTTTTTCTGAAATGGGACTATTTAAGCAATTTATCTCCTCCTCTGTTAATCTAGGGAGCCTATATTTTTGGAGGAAGTCATCCATTTCACTTAAGTTATCAAATTTATTGGCATAAAGTTGGGCAAAGTAACTCCTTATTATTTCTCTAATTTCCTCTTCATTGGTGGAAAGATCCCCCTTTTCATTTGTAAGACTATCAATTTGATTTTCCTCTTTCTTTTTTTTGATCAAATTTACCAAAGGTTTATCTATTTTATTGGCTTTTTCATAAAACCAACTCTTGGTTTTATTTATTAATTCAATAGTTTTTTTACTTTCAATTTTATTGATTTCTCCTTTTAATTTTTGTATTTCAAGTTTAATTTTTGGTTGGGGGTTTATAATTTGGTCTTTTTCTAGCCTTTTAAGTTGTAAGCCCAATTCGTTAATCATCTCTTTCTCTATTTTCTTCAAATAAGCCTCTAAAGATATAAAATTTCCCCTTATTACTGCTTTAGCTGCATCCCAAAGATTTTGGTATGATGTCTCATCATTGTCATTATCTTGGGTGAAATTGTTAATTGTTTCTATAATTTGCTCTTTCACCCAGTCATTTTTTTAGATGAGATTATTCAGTTTCCAATTACTTTTTGGTCTATTTACCCCTAACTTTTTATTGAATGTAGCTTTTATTGCATTGTGATCTGAGAAGAAGGCATTCATTATTTCTGCCTTCCTACATTTAATTTTGAGATCTTTATTTCCTAATATATGGTCTATTTTTGTATAGGATCCATGAACTGCTGAGAAGAAAGTATATTCCTTTCTATTGCCATTCAGTTTTCTCCAAAGGTCTATCATACCTAGTTTTTCTAATGTTCTATTTACTTTTTTAATTTCTTTCTTGTTTGTTTTGTGATTTGATTTGTCTAAATCTGAGAGTGCAAGGTTGAGATCTCCCACTATTATAGTTTTACTGTCTATTTCTTCTTGCAATTCTCTTAACTTTTCCTTTAGAAAGTTAGATGCTATACCACTTGGTGCATATATGTTTAGTATTGATATGGCTTCATTATTTATGCTTCCTTTCAGCAGGATATAGTTTCCTTCCTTATCTTTTTTAACAAGATCTACTTCTGCTTTTGCTTGATCTGAAATAAGGATAGCTACCCCTGCTTTTTTGGCTTTACCTGAAGCATAATAGGCTCTGTTCCAACCTCTAATTTATAAGAAATCAAGCCATTCTCCAATTGATAAATGGTCAAAAGGTATGAGCAGGCAGTTTTCAGATGATGAAATTGAAACTATTTCCACTCATGTGAAAGAATGTTCCAAATCACTATTGATCAGAGAAATGCAAATTAAGACAACTCTGAGATACCACTACACATCTGTCAGATTGGCCAAGAAGATAGGAAAAACTAATGATGAATGTTGGAGGGGCTGTGGGAAAACTGGGACACTGATGTATTGTTGGTGGAGTTGTGAAAGAATCCAACCATTCTGGAGAACAATCGGGAATAATTCCCAAAAAAAGGTATCAAATTGTGCATAGCATTTGATCCAGCAGTGCTACTACTGGGCTTATATCCCAAAGAAATACTAAAGAAGGGAAAGGGAACTGTATGTGGCAGCTCTTTATGTAGTGGCTAGAACCTGGATAATGAATGGGTGCCTATCAATTGGAGAATGGTCGAGTAAATTATGGTATATGAATGTTATGGAATATTATTGCTCTGTAAGAAATGACCAGCAGGATGAATACAGAGAGGCTTGGAGAGACTTACATGATCTGATGCTGAGTGAAAAGAGCAGAACCAGGTCTTGATTTGCATTTCTCTGATCAATAGTGATTTATCAATTGAAGAATGGCTTGCTTTCTTATAAATTAGTCAGTTCTCTATATATTTTGGAAATGAGGCCTTTATCAGAACCTTTAACTGTAAAAATATTTTCCCAGTTTGTTACTTCCCTTCTAATGTCGTTTACATTAGTTTTGTTTCTACAAAGCCTTTTTAATTTGATGTAATCAACATTTTCTATTTTGTGATCAGTAATGATCTCTACTTCTCCTTTGGTCACAAATTCCTTCCTCGTCCATGAGCCTGAGAGGTAAACTATCCTATGTTCATCTAATTTATTTATAATCTCATTTTTTATGCCTAAACCATGGACCTATTTTGATCTTATCTTGGGATGTGGTATTAAGTGTGGGTCCATGATTAATTTCTGCCATACTAATTTCCAGTTTGCCCGGCAGTTTTTGTCAAATAATGAATTCTTATCCCAAAAGTAGGGATGTTTAGGTTTGTCAAACACTAGATTGCTGTAATTGTTCACTGTTTTGTCCTCTGAACCTAACCTATTCCACTGATCCACTAGACTATTTCTTAGCCAATACCAAATGGTTTTGGTGACTGCTGCTTTAGAATATAGTTTTAGATCAGCTAGGCCATCTTCATTTGTTTTTTGTTTTGTTTTGTTTTGTGTTGTGTTGTTTTGTTTTGTTTTCATTAATTCCCTTGAAATTCTCGACATTTTGTTCTCCATATGAATTTTGTAGTTATTTTTTCTAGGTCATTAAAATACTTTCTTGGGAGTCTGATTTATATAGCACTAAATAAATAGATTAGTTTTGGGAGTTTTCTTATCTTTATTATATTCCCTCAGCCTATCCAAGAACACTTAATGTCGTTCCGATTATTTAAATCTGACTTTATTTTTGTGGCAAGTGTTATGTAAATTTGCTCAAATAATTCCTGACTTTCCTTTGGTAGATAGAATCCCAAATATTTTATGCTATTGACAGTTATTTTGAATGTAATTTCTCATTGTATCTCTTGCTATTGTATTTTGTTGGTGATGTATAAAAATGCTGAGGATTTATGTGGATTTATTTTGTATCCTGCTACTTTGCTAAAGTTGTGAAATGATTGTACTAGCTTTTTAGTAGAATCTCTGGAGTTCTCTAAGTATACCATCATATCATCTGCAAAGAGTGATAATTTGGTTTCCTCATTACCTACTCTAATTCCTTGATTCTCTTTCTCAACTCTTATTGCCGAGGCTAGCATTTCTAATACAATATTGAATAACAATGGTGATGGTGGAAAAACTTGTTTCACTCCTGATCTTACTAGGAAAGGTTCCAATTTATCTCCATTACCTATGATGCTTACTGATGGTGAAAGAGTGATAATTCTGCAAAAAAATATTGAAGCATGCTCCTCTTCATTTAACAAACAGATGTACTCAAGACACCTAATAAAACTTAGCTTTTATTTTAAATTATTATACACATTTTATATTTTTTATATTTTTTCATTGCAGTGAAGAAATAGGAGAGAGAGAAAATCATTGCTTTTCAGTTGAATAAGATATTTTCATAGAAAAACAGGCAGAAAACTTTCACTTTTATCTATTTGGTTTTACTCTACCACAATAGTCCCTTGGGCTATAGCTACTAATCCTTTGTCCCCTAGCTAAAGAGGGGTATTATGCATTTTTAGATTATTGGATAGATACTAATTTTAAAACTACATTATCACAAAAACTAGAGTATGTTTCTCAAAGGTTCAAGTGAAAGATGGACATTCTTAACTAAAGGAAAACTGTTTCTTATATTCATCTTTACTCCTTCAGTAACTACTGCTCATGAAATCCAATTCTTCTGGTTAAAGATGTTGTAAAATTTCACTTTCTCCCAAAAGCCTTCCCTCAACAATAGAAAGAAAATGAATTTCCCTTAGTTCTACACTTTAAAGGCTCTTTACTTCAATATTATTTTATTTTAGAGTGTACTCAAATTATTTTCTTTTTTTAATTTAAGATGTATATAAATACATACACAATTTAAAAAAGAAAATGATTTTAATACAGACTGCTTTATAAATCATTTTTGGAAAGAAAAATATATTCTTATGGGGAGTAACTATAGGAGAACAAGTAGGAAAAAGAAGTGACCATAACGTGTGTTGATTTACATTTGATCTCTACCATTCTTCTTCTGGATGCAAGTGGTATTTTCCATACAAAGTCTATTAGGTTTGCATTGGTTCACTGAAGCACTGAGAAGAACCAAGTATTTCATATTCTTGCTTTTATTGTGTACAAGATATTCCTGGTTTTGCATGTTTCTCTCATTATCAGCTCACATAAATCATGCCAGGCCTTTCTAAAATTAGCTTGTTGCTCATTTTTTATAGAATAAAAATATTCAATTACCTTTGTCCATCACAAATTATTTGGCCATTTCTAAATTAATGTGCATCTACTAACTTTTCAGTTTTTTGCTATCACAAGAGCTGCTATAAACTTTGTTGCAAATGTTCATCCTTTTCCTTCCTTTATGATTTCCTTGGGATACAAACCCACTAGTGGCACTGCTGGGTCAAAGGGTATGGACACCCTTTATACATAGCTCCAAATTACTCTTCACAGTGGTTGGATCATTTCACAACTCCACCAAAAATGCTTCGGTGTCCAAGTTTCCTCACTTCTCCTACAACATTAATTTACTTATTTTCCTGTCATATTAATCAATATGAGAGGTTTGGTGTGGTACCTCAGAGGTGTTTTAAATTGCATTTCTCTAATCAGCAGTGATTTTCAGCATTTTTATATGTCATTTTTATATGACATATAATTGCCTTTAATTTTGTCATCTGAAAATTGTCTGTCCCTATCCCTTAACCATTTATCAATTAGGGAATAACTTTTATTCTTATAAATTTGACATAGTTCTTTATATATTTTAGAAATGAGATCTTTATCAAAAACACTGGTATTAATCCCCCCCAACATTGTAGTTCACTTTTAATCTTGTTTCTGTTGGTTTTGTTTGTGCAACAATTTTTAAATGTAATATAATCAAAATATCCTATTTGGCTGTCACAATGTTTTCTAGTTCTTCTTTTTATCATAAATTCCTTCCTTCTCCAAAGATCTTATCGGGAAACTTTCCCTTCTCTACTAATTTGCTTATGAAATCCCCTCTTATGTTCAAATCACAAATCCATTGTGACCTTATTTTGGTATGGGTTGTAAGAGTTATTTTCTGGTTTTCTCAGCAATTTTTGTAAAAAAGTGAATTATTTTCTCAGAAGCTAGAGTTTGATGGGTTATAAAATTTTAGGTTACTATAGGCTTTGTGTCATGTATATCTAATCTATTGCATTGATCCAACACTCTATTCCTTAGCCAGTACCAAATGGTTTTAAAATATGACTTTAAGTCTGGTACTGCTCAGCCACCATTTTTTGTATATTTTTGCATTGATTCCTTGATATCCTAGGCCTTTCTGTTGTTCTTTTTCAGATTAATTTTGTTATTATTTTAATAGTTCTATATTATAATTATTTGATTTTCTTTTTTAAGTAAGAAGTTTTGATTTTTTCCTCTTTGATACCCATAAGTAAATACAAATGGAAAAATGTTAGCCACTGTGGTCTGGAAGAACATGAGACCTGGCTGCTAATACCCAGGACTGAAGTTACACAACAGAAGTGCCCTAGGGAAAATTAAAGCAGCTGTTGCCCCTTTGTCTTAAGATCAGACATGGGACTTCCTGCCAAGATGACAATGAGGAGGCAGACAGCTGCTTGAGCTCCACATTTTCTTTCAGAATTTACTTCACGACAAGCCTCAAAATTAATTCTTGACAGGAAAATAAACCCACAAATAATCACCAACAGAAAACATCCTTGATATTCACCAGAAAAGGTCTGTGTTTGCTCTGGGGAGGGGACGAACATACATGGCACACACTGAGGGCAAGCAGCCAGACTGAGGCAGGCAGCTTACACTGCTCAGACCAGAAGTGGGAGGGGTGCAATCTCTTCCCTTTCTGCAAAACAACTTTAAACCCAGTGTGGATATTCCATCTTGGTAGCAAGCCAGGAGCAGCAGAGAAAGGTGTAAATACTGAAGGTAAAGAATAAAACACCGGAAAGCTAGCCTCTCTGGACCCAGCCACCCCCAAGCCCACCTGGAGTGACTTAGCAAATTCTTAGAGTCTCAGAGCAAAGACACATTGCAGCCATAGCTATGCTGTTAGTGCCTTGCTGCTCAGTCTATAGAGGAAGCCTGGTAAGACCATCCAGCCCAATCCCCCCACCCCATAAACAGACCAATTGATACTCTTGTCAATTTGCTTTCTTCGATTCCACTCTGACAAAATGAACAAAAAATTTAAAAGGGCGCTAAACATTGACAGCTTTTCTATGGATAGAGAGCAGACTTCAAACCTTGAAGAGACTAAAAGCAGACTGTCTTCAGAGTAATCCCCTAAGGGGGATTTGATCTGCTCCTCAATACACAAAACTCTCATAGAGGAAATCAAAAAGGCTCTCACAAGAGAGCTAGACGAGAAATGGGAAAAGGAAAGAGAAGCTTGGTAAGAGAGTCTAGAGAAGTCATCCCACGCATTTAAAGACAGAGTGGATAAAGATAACAAATCATTGATAAAAAAAATTTGTGAGTTAGAAAAAGAAAACAGCTCTCTAAAAAAATTGATGAAATGGAAAAAAAAATCCATAGAAGATAAAAACTCAATTGCACAATTTCAAAAAGAAATTAAAAAAGTGAGTGCAGAAAATACATCATTAAAATTAAACTCAAAAAAGTAGAAATGGATGACTCAAGGAGAAACCAAGAAGTAGTCAAGCAACCAGAAAAACCAAGCAATTGAAAAGAATATCAAATACCTTATTGGAAAGACAACAGACCTGGAAAACAGATCCAGGAGAGACAATTTAAGAAAAATCGTACTCCCTGAAAAATGTGAGGAAAAAAAGAGCCTGGACACTATTTTCCAGGAAATTATCAAAGAGAACTGCCCAGATGTTTTGAAAACAGAGGGTAAAATTGACATTGAAAAAAATTCATCGAACACCTACTGAAAGGGACCTTAAAATCAAAACGCCAAGAAATATAGTGGCCAAGTTCAAGAACCATCAGATGAAGGAAAAAATATTGGAAGCTGCTAGAAAAAAGCAATTCAGATATAGAGGAGCCACAATAAGGATAACCCAGGATCTAGCAGCATCCACATTAAAGGAGGAAGGGCCTGGAATATGATATTCCGAAAGGCTAAGGAACTTGGTATGTAGCCAAGAATAACTTACCCAGCAAAAATGAGCATCATTTTCCAGGGAAGAAGATGGACATTTAATGAAATAAATGAATTCCATCTATTCTTGATGAAAAAAACAGATCTACACAAAATGTTTGATCTTCAAATACACAACTCAAGAGATCTCTAAAAAGGTAAAAAGAAATCTTGAGAACTATATTTCTGCCATAAAGATATGTAAAGAACACATGTATTATTTGTCCTAGAAACTAGAGATGGAAAGGAAATTATATCACAAAAAAGGGTAAAGTGGTGGTACTACATCTCATGAAGAAGCAAAGATAACTTATTATATCTGAGAGAAAGAAAGGAGGAGGGTGTACGTAATGTGTATCAATAGACATATTCAATTTATGGTGAAATTTCTTCCACTTCATTGAAAAGTGGGAGGGAAAGAGTAAACTAAGGGGAAGGCATTACAGAAATTGTGAGGAAAAGGGGTAAAATAGGGGCAGGAACTTTAAGGTGGGGAAGGGATACTAAAAAGGGAGGGCTGTGAAAGGCCAGTGGTGCTCACCATTGGTAGGGGGATAAGAGGGAAGGAAAGGAGAAAAGCATAAGCAAGGGTTAACAGAATGACAAGTAATATAGAATTAGTCATTCTTACCATAATTGTGAATGGGGTAAACTCCCCCATAAAGAGGAAGCAGTTAGCAGACTGTATTAAAAGACAGAATGTTACTATATTTTGTTTACAGGAAACACACCTGAAACAGGGTGCTACATTCAAAATAAAAGTAAAAGGTCAGAGCAGAATCTACTATGCTTCAGGTGAAGCCAAAAAAGCAGGGGTAGCCATCCTCATCCCAGATGAAGCAAAAACAAAAATTGATCAAATTCAAAGAGATAAGGAAGGGCATTATATCTTGCTAAAGGGTAGCATAGATAATGAAGCAGTATCAATATTAAACATATACACAACAAGTGGTACAGCATCTAATTTCTTAAAAGAGAAATTAAGAAAGCTGCAAGAAGAAATAGACAGCAAAATTATAATAGTAGGAGATTACAACCTTGCACTCTTAGAATTAGATAAATCAAACGGCAAAATAAATAAGAAAGAAGCCAAAGAGGTAAATAAAATACTAGAAAAGTGTGATATGATAGATCTTTGGTGAAACCTAAATGGAGACAGAAAGGAGTACACGCTCATGGAACAAATACGAAACTGATCATATACTAGGACATAAAAACCTCAAAATCAAATCCAGTAAGGCAGAAATAGTAAATGCATGCTTTTCGGACCACAATGCAATGAAAATTAATCAATCAAAAACCAGGGGAAAATAGACCAAAATATAATTGGAAACTAAATAATCTTATGCTAAAGAATGATTGGGTGAAACAGCAAATCATAGACATGATTAATAACTTCACCCAATAAAATGACAATAACAAGACATCATATCAAAGTGTGTGGGATACAGCCAAAGCAGTAATAAGAGCAATTTATATCTTTAGAGGCTTAATTGCATAAAATAGAGAAAGAGAAGGTCAATGAATTGGGGTTACAACTAAAAATGCTAGAAAAGGAAGAAGTTAAAAAATCCCAGACAAACACGAAACTTGAAATTCTAAAAATAAAAGGAGAGATTAATAAAAATGAAAGAAAAAAATATTGAATTAATTAATAAAACTAAGAGTTGGTTCTATAAAAAACAAACAAAACAGACAAAGCCTTAGTAAATCTGATTTAAAAAAAAGGAAAGAGAAAAATCAAATTGTTAGCCTTAAAAATGAAAAGGCAGAACTCACCACTAATGAAGAGGAAATTAGAATAATAGTTAGGAGCTACTTTGCCCAAATTTATGCCAATGCATTTGATAACTTAAATGAAATGGAAGAATACCTTCAAAAATATAGCTTGTCCAGATTAACAGAGGAAGAAGTAAATAGTATAAATAGCCCCATTTCAGAAAAAGAAATGAACAAGCTATTTGCCAACACCCTAAGAAAAAAATCCCCAGAACCAGATAGATTTACATGTGAATTCTACCAAACATTTAAAGAACAACTAACTCCAATGCTATATAAACTGTTTCTTTTTTTTTTTTAAATAGGGATTGAAGGAGTCCTACCAAATTCCTTTTATGACACAGATATGGTACTGATACCTAAACCAAGTAGGCTGAAAACTGAGAAAGAAAATTATAGACCAATCTCCCTAATGAATGTTGATGCTAAAATCTTAAATAAGATATAAGCAAAAAAAAAAAACAAAAAAAAAACAAAAAAAAAAACAACAAACTACAGAAAATCATCCCCAGGAAAATACACTATGACCAAGGGAGATTTATACCCGGAATGTAGGGCTGGTTCAATATTAGGAAAACTATTAGCATAATCGACTATATCAATAACCAAATTAACAAAAACCATATGATTATTTCAATAGATGCTGAAAAATCATTCGATAAAATCCAACATACATTCCTACTAAAAACAGTTCAGGAATAAATGGACTATTCCTTAAAATAATCAAGACCATATATTTAAAACCGTCAGTAAACATCATATGTGATGGCAATAAACTGGAACCTTTACCAGTAAGATCAGGAGTTAAACAAGGTTTTCCACTATCACTATTACTATTCAATATTTTACTAGAAACACTAACCTTGGCAATAAGAGCCAAGAAACAGAATCAAGGAATTAGAGTAGGAAATAAGGAAATCAAACAGATGATATGATGGTATACTTAGAGAACCCCAAAGACTCTGCTAAAAAGCTATTAGAAATAATTCAGAACTTTAGCCAAGTTGCAGGATACAAAATAAATCCACATAAATCCTCAGCATTTTTATACATCACCAACAAAATCTAACAGCAAGAGATACAAAGAAAAATTCCATTCAAAATAACTGTCGATTGTATAAAATATTTGGGAATATATCTACCAAAGGAAAGTCAAGAATTATATGAGCAAATTACAAAATACTTGCCACAAAAATAAAGTCAGATCTAAATAATTGGAAAGACATTAAGTGCTCTTGGATAGGCAGAGCGAATATAATCAAGATGACAATACTCCCTAAACTAATCTATTTATTTAGTGCTATACCAATCAGACTACTGAAGAAGCTATTTTAAAAACCTAGAAAACCCCCAACCAAAAATTAAACTCGAAATACAAAAATTAAAAGGAGAAATCAATAAAATTGAAAGTAAAAAAACTATTGAATTAATAAATAAAACCAAGAGTTGGTTTTATGAAAAAGCCAATAAAATAGATAAACCTTTGGTAAATTTGATCAAAAAAAAGAAAGAGGAAAATCAAATTGATAGTCTTACAAATGAAAAGGGGGATCTTTCCACCAATGAAGAGGAAATTAGAGAAATAATAAGGAGTTACTTTGCCCAACTTTATGCCAATAAATTTGATAACTTAAGTGAAATGGATGACTTTCTCCAAAAATATAGGCTCCCTAGATTAACAGAGGAGGAGATAAATTGCTTAAATAGTCCCATTTCAGAAAAAGAAATAGAACAAGCTATTAATCAACTCCCCAGGAAAAAATCCCCAGGGCCAGATGGATTCACATGTGAATTCTACCAAACATTTAAAGAACAATTAGCCCCAATGTTATATAAATTATTTGAAAAAATAGGGGATGAAGGAGTCCTACCAAACTCCTTTTATGACACAGACATGGTACTGATACCTAAACCTGGTAGATCAAAAACTGAGAAAGAAAATTATAGACCAATCTCCTTAATGAATATTGATGCTAAAATCTTAAATAAGATATTAGCAAAAAGACTTCAGAAAATCATCTCCAAGATAATACACTATGATCAAGTAGGATTTATTCCAGGAATGCAGGGCTGGTTTAATATTAGGAAAACTATTAATATAATTGACCATATTAATAATCAAATTAATAAGAACCATATGATCATCTCAATAGATGCAGAAAAAGCATTTGACAAAATCCAACATCCATTCCTACTAAAAACTCTTGAGAGTATAGGAATAAATGGATTATTCCTTAGAATAATCAGGAGTATATATTTAAGACCGTCAGTAAGCATAATATGCAATAGAAATAAACTGCAACCTTTCCCTGTAAGATCAGGAGTGAAACAAGGTTGCCCACTATCACCATTACTATTCAATATAGTACTAGAAACGCTAGCCTCGGCAATAAGAGCCGAGAAAGAGATTCAAGGAATTAGAGTAGGAAATGAGGAAATCAAACTATCACTTTTTGCAGATGACATGATGGTATACTTAGAGAACCCCAAAGACTCTGCTAAAAAGCTACTAGAAATAATTCAAAATTTCAGCAAAGTGGCAGGATACAAAATAAATCCACATAAATCCTCGGCATTTTTATATATCACTAACAAAATGCAACAGCAAGAGATACAAAGAGAAATTCCATTCCAAACAAATGTTGAGAGTATAAAATATTTGGGAATCCATCTACCAAAGAAAAGTCAGGAATTATATGAGAAAAATTACAAAACACTTGCCACAAAAATAAAATCAGATTTAAATAATTGGAAAGACATTCAGTGCTCTTGGATAGGCCGAGCGAATATAATAAAGATGACAATACTCCCCAAACTAATCTATTTATTTAGTGCTATACCAATCAGACTCCCAAGAAACTATTTTAATGACCTAGAAAAAATAACAACAAAATTCATATGGAAGAATAAAAGGTCAAGAATTGCAAGGGAACTAATGAAAAAAAACTCAGAGGAAGGTGGTCTAAGTGTACCTGATCTAAAGCTATATTATATAGCAGCAGTCACCAAAACCATTTGGTATTGGCTACAAAATAGACCGGTAGATCAGTGGAACAGATTAGATACAAAGGACAAAAAAGGGTACATCTATAGCAATCTAATCTTTGACAAACCCAAAGATTCCAACATTAGGGATAAAAATTCATTATTCGGAAAAAACTGTTGGGAAAACTGGAAATTAGTATGGCAGAAATTAGATATGGATCCACACTTAACACCATATACCAAGATAAGATCAAAATGGGTCCATGATTTAGGCATAAAGAGGGAGATAATAAATAGATTAGAGGAACAGAGGATAATCTACCTCTCAGACTTGTGGAGGAGGAAGGAATTTATGACCAGAGGAGAACTAGAGATCATTATTGATCACAAAATAGAAGATTTTGATTACATCAAACTAAAAAGTTTCTGTACAAATAATACTAATGCAAACAAGATTAGAAGAGAAATAACAAATTGGGAAAATATTTTTAAAAACAAAGGTTCTGACAAAGGTCTCATTTCCAAAATATATAGAGAACTGACCCAAATTTATAAGAAACCGAACCATTCTCCAATTGATAAATGGTCAAAGGATATGAACAGACAATTCTCAGAGGAAGAAATTGAAACTATATCCACTCACATGAAAGAGTGTTCCAAATCACTACTGATCAGAGAAATGCAAATTAAGACCACTCTGAGATACCACTACACACCTGTCAGATTGGCTAAGATGACAGGAACAAATAATGACAAATGTTGGAGGGGATGTGGGGAAACTGGGACACTAATACATTGCTGGTGGAGTTGTGAAAGAATCCAGCCATTCTGGAGAGCAATCTGGAATTATGCCCAAAAAGTTATCAAACTGTGCATACCCTTTGACCCAGCAGCGCTACTACTGGGATTATATCCCAAAGAAATACTAAAGAGCGGAAAGAGACATATATGTGCCAAAATGTTTGTGGCAGCTCTTTTTGTTGTAGCTAGAAACTGGAGGATGAATGGATGTCCATCAGTTGGAGAATGGTTGGGTAAATTGTGGTATATGAAGGTTATGGAATATTATTGCTCGGTAAGAAATGACCAGCAGGAGGAATATAGAGAGGCCTGGAGAGACTTAAATCAACTGATGCTGAGTGAAATGAGCAGAACCAGAAGATCACTGTACACTTCAACAACAATACTGTATGAGGATGTATTCTGATGGAAGTGGAAATCTTCAACATAAAGAAGATCCAACTCACTTCCAGTTGATCAATGATGGACAGAGGTAGCTACACCCAGAGAAGAAACACTGGGAGGGGAATGAAAATTGTTAGCACTAATATCTGTCTGCCCAGGTTGCATGTACCTTCGGATTCTAATGTTTATTGTGCAACAAGAAAATGATATTCACACACATGTATTGTACTTAGACTATATTGTAACACATGTAAAATGTATGGTATTGCCTGTCGTCGGGGGGAGGGAATAGAGGGAGGGGGGGTAAATTGGAAAAATGAATACAAGGGATAATATTATAAAATATATATATATATATATAATAAAAAAAAAAAAAAAAAAACCTAGAAAAAAATAACAACAAAATTCATATGGAAGAACAAAAGGTCAAGAATTTCAAGGGAAGTAATGAAAAAAACACAAAATGAAGGTGGCCTACCTGTACCTGATCTAGAACTATGTTATAAAGCAGCTGTCTCCAAAACCATTTGTTATTGGCTAAGAAATAGACTAGTTGATCAATAGAATAGGTTAGGTTCACAGGACAAGATAATGAGTAAAAATAGCAATTTAGTGTTTGACAAACCCAAAGATCCCAACTTTTGGGAAAAGAATTCATTATTTGACAAACCTTACTGGGGAAACTGGAAATTAGTATGGCAGAAATTAGATATGGACCCACACTTAACACTATATACCAAAATAAGATCAAAATGGGTCCATGATTTTACTGCTGGATTGGTATGCACAGTTTGATAACTTTTTAGGCATAATTCCAAATTACTCTCCAAAATGGATACAACTCCACCACCAATGCATTAATGCCCTAATTTTCCCACATCCCCTCCAACATTCATCATTATTTTTTCCTGTCATCTTAGCCAATCTGACAGATGTGTAGTAATATCTCAGAGTTTTCTTAATTTTCATTTTTCTGATCAATAGTGATTTGGAATACCTTTTCATATGAGTAGAAATAGTTTCAATTTCATCATCTCAACATTGTCTGTTCATATCCTTTGACCATTATTAATTGGAGAATTACTTGATTTCTTATAGAGTCAATTTTCTATATATTTTGTAAACGAGGCCATTGTTAGAACCTTTAACTGTAAAAATGTTTTCCTAGTTTATTACTTTCCATCTAATCTTGTTTGTATTCAATTGAAAAAGATAATGACTATTGTGATTTAGTCACATATTTAATTTGAACTAGTATTGCTACTTTGACTTTCTCAAAGAAACAAAGAAAACATTGCTCATATAAGACAAATAAATTTGAGTATAGCTGACACTAATGAGATATCAGCACTTAACATGTTGTTTGACTGGTTGCGACTCATATATTATAATTTCCTTCTAATGATAGGTGTCATTAGATTCAGACTGTTCTAATTAGATAAAATTACAATCTTGGAAGAGTTAAGCAAAGTTATAAGGTACTAGCATTGTGAAGTGCACATGAGGACTCACCAGGATCACCATAGTTTATTGGTTACTTTTGCTGTTTATCAAATAAAACCAGCACCATAGGTGCTTAATTGCCTGAAACAATCAGTTGATTGTGAAATAAGGCACTTGAGTAGTAATTTCTTCTATTATATTTTACCAGACATTAACCTACAATGTAATCTTTCTCAAAGAAAGAGAAGGGGAAAAACAGTAAGATATTAAAGTGGATGCA